>NC_051071.1:6218730-6348730 GCF_004664715.2 Peromyscus leucopus | reverse complement strand
CAGAGTTGGTGGTGAGCATGGCTCCCAGAGCTGGTGGTAAAAGTACCTCTGCAATGTTTAGAAGCACAGGGGGTGGAGTGAGGTGACAAAGTCACCTCGCAGCTTAACAGTTTAAAGTCTCTCCTGAGCAGAGAAGGATTATAGATTCACAATAAGAAAGATTCAGATGGAATAAAACTCTCAACATTTTACAGTGTGTGTAAAATGTCCATAGGCTTGGAAGAGAGAGGAAAAAGAGTATAGGCAGTTATATAAAGGAATAGTTTTAAAAAATAAAGTCTTTAAAGAGGAAGTAAAAGTAATATAAAAGTTAAGCCACATAAAGATGGAAATTACACAGAGAGTCTGGATTGTGCTATCTTTGGGATTTTTAACAGGAGAGAGACATGTAATTGTAAAGGCTGCTGAGTTAAACCAATACATATACATATATTCATACATATACATACATATAATATATGTATATGTATGTATATATATTTTAAGGTATCTTGACATCAAAATTAGGATATGCTGCTTTGGGAAAAGAAGGTTATGTTTTTATTTTCACAGGAAATGAAAAACTATGGATTCATTCAAAATTAAAGATGATCAGATTTGATCAAGGAAGACCCCCTGAAATCCTGACTACAGACATAAAAACATAAACCTGAAAGAACTACAAGACAATGTGATGTATATTTTACCTGCTCAAACACATAATAAGAAATTATCTCTGTGTGACTTGTATACAATGTACAGTCTGTACTTGTATTAATGCAGATATTTATGTTACCTTTAAATTTTTATGTATTTTGAGGATGAGGGAACCAGATGCCAGTGGGAAAAAAAATGGTCCATTTGCATTTTCCTCTGAGTTTTGCATCCAGAACAGGTTCAAGGCTGCTGGCTGAGATGATCTAGGCTCAAAGACTACTCCAGTCAGAACTTGACCATAATCCTAAATTTTCTCAGGGTCCCCCAAAGATTACTAGTGCCCTCAATCAGCAAGAAGTAGCCTAGAAAACTACACCCACATCCCCCAAAATGGATTATGGATATTTGTCTTTGTTTAGGGGGTTGGTTACAAATTGTTATTGGTCATAGTCAATCTCTTTCTAAATGAGAAAGGGGGATATGATATAGAAATATATGATATAGAAATGATAGGACAAAATGGTAGATTATTGAATCTACTTTAATTAAAAAAACAACAATTAATCTTACATATTTTACATTAGTATGGATTTTAGTTTATTGATATAAATTTAAAGTTAATTTTGTTATACTGTATATATATTTCTACTCTTATTTAAGGTATATGTTTATACAACTCATTTAAAATGATAATATATATAATTAAGAAATACAGATGAATAATTAGTCATCTAAGATAATCAAACTTATAGTCATGTTAGTTAAGTATTATAGGTATATATAGATGTATTTCAATTAGGTAGGTAGTTTAAAATGTTTTAAAAACTTAGACTTTTCTGGACACTGAGACATGTCTGCTCCTGGCAGCATCAATTTCCTTCAAAAAGGAAAATAGTCATAGAAGACACTCTATATGGAGTTTATCTTCTTGGCAAAATTGGCCATTTGGGCAAAAAACTGATCTTTCCTGGACTACTTGACAGTATGTTGTATAAACTGGACATGCAGGACCCAAGGGAAAGTGACCACTGAACTTTGCCAAAACAAGGCAAGATTGTCCTTCAGGTTCCTGCTTCACAGAAGATATTCCAGACATTTTTCAGGACATAGAAGAAAACAACTGATGAAATTTGCCAATAGGCAAGACAATTCTTCAAATTTCCTGCTTCACTGAAAGTCTGCCAGAGACTCTAGGCCTGTAGGTTGAAGATGGATGCCCCAACATTGCAGAGGAATTTTGGATGACGATCCAGGCAGCCAGCTGCCTCTGTCATTTCTAGGATTTTGGAAGTTGCTTACAATACACTTCCTGTTTACTTAGGTAATATTATATCCTTCTGGAGTCTTTGATGGAGTTCAAAACTACATAATTTTAATTATAGTTTTCCTTAGTTATGATAAAAGGTAAAGTAGATATGAAACTTTAGACTTACAAATATAAGATATATGAGAGAATATTTTCTTTAATTTTGCCAAATATAAATAAACTAGATATTGTAACTGTAATTCTTGCTTGATAATTGTTTGTTATATATAATTTTACTATGTTAAATTTAAAACCTTCCTTTTTGATTAGATAGAAAAGGGGAAGTGCTGTGGGATGTCTTTCTGTATGCTGTAAATATATGTTGCTCTAATTGGTTGATAAATAAAGCTGTTTGGCCAATGGCAAGGCAAAATAAGGTTAGGCGGTACATTCAAGTGAAAGAGATAGAGAGGAAGAGAAGGTCAGAGGAGAAGCTGTGAACTGCTGCCAAGAGAAGCAAAATGTGAAAGTACTGGTAAGCCATGAAGCCAGACATAGAATAATAAGAATGGGTTGAATTAAGTTATAAGAGCTACTTAATAATGTACTGGAGCCATAGGCCATATAGTTTGTAATTAATATTAAGCATCTGAGTGATTATCTTATAATTGGCTGCAGGACTGTGGGGCCATATGGGACCAGAGAAACTTCTGTCTGCAGAAGAGTTAATGTTGACACTCCTCGAATTATTCCACAAAATAGAAACAGAAACAGAAGAAACATTGCCAAATTCTTTCTATGAGGTCACAGTTATCCTGATACCCAAACCACATAAAGACTCAAAGAAAGAGAATTACAGACCAATTTCCTTTATGAACTTAGATTTAAAAATACTCAATAAAATACTTATATACCAAATCCAAGAATTCATAAAATAAAGATCATCTACCATGATCGAGTAGGCTTTATCTCAGGGATGTAGGGACGGTTCAACATATGGGTTTTAGTATATGTAATCCACCATATAAATAAACATAAAAAGTTAAATGATCATCTCATTACAAGCCAAAAAAGGCTTTGACAAAATCCATCACCCTTTCATGACTAAAGTAGGACATAGAAGTATGGAACCATGTAAGGTGTATTAAGGAATGAAATCTATAAAGTTCACTCAAGACAGAACAGAGCTGAGACACCAGTGCTGACTCAGCTGCTGCTGTGCTGCCATTTGGACCAAGGGTGATGGCACCAAACTGCAAGCCTCACTTCTCTGCTGCTTGCTTCCTGCTCTGACCAGACCAAGAGAAAGGGCACGACCCTTCCCCCATAGTTTTTAAGGGGTCACGTATCTTCAAAGAAGACCATGCTGGTCAGGCTAAAAATGTTCCATTCAATTTGTCATTGGACCAAATGGCAGAATTCCCACAACATTTCCTTCTTTTTGTCTAAGATAAAAAGGAAGGTTCTAATCCTAACATAAATAAAAACTATATACAATAAGAAAAACTATCAAATATTGTCCAGAAAAAGGAAATGGTAATAATCTTAACAAGGAATGAAACTATGTATGACAAGAACAATTATCAAGTAAGAAATACATCCCAGATTCCCAGACCATAGGTAATTGGCAATTCTTATATATATTATTCCAATAGTTGTCCTTTCATGAATAATCCAAGTTTTGCACCTAGTATGTCCTTAGTCATGATTCAGGAGGATTGTGACTGTAACTATCTAGTCTTTAACACCATCAGAGATCTGAGAAGAAAAATAATAGCACCTGAGTGAGCTGGAAGTGTAAGCAAGCAACTCTCAAAAAAAAATTCAAAGAATGACAGAAACAGCTGGCTGCCTGGACAGTCACCCAAGGTTTCTCTGCAATGTTGAGGCATCCAACTTTGGCTTACAGGCCTAGTATTTCTGACAGACCTTTTACAGAAGCAGGAAATTTTGAAGGACTGTCCTATCCTGTCTTGTCAAAGTCTAGCATTTACTTTTCTTTGTATCTTTCTTGTCCAGATTGGACAGTGTACTTACTGTCAGCAGTAGAGGCAAGGGCAGTTTCTTGCCCAATAGGTCAGTTTTGCCAAAAGGAAAAAAAAATCCATATGGAGGATCTTCGGTGCCCATCATCTTCTCAGAAGTAGATCAGTGCTGCCAGGAGCAGATATATCTTACATCAAAAGAATTCTAAGTTATCAAAACAGTTTAAATGCCATTTTCTGAAGGTCTTTAGAGTATTTGAAGATCACTTTTCTATTTGGGAACATAGCTCTGCATGCATAAAAACCTAACTAACATGACTATAAGTTTGACAAACATGGTTGACTATTAACTTGTAATTATTTTAAAACTATATACCTTAAGGACTAATGCTTCATATATAAAAATAAACAATCCATAGAGGTAATACCTTATGCAGAAATAGAAACAGGTAGAGTATAAGGATAATAATCTCACAATTGTGACAATATACAAAAAATTTCTTAACCAGAAGTAGAAATGTAAAATGTAATATAACAAAAATAACCTTAATTTGTATCAATGTACAAAAATACCTTAAACAGAAATAGAAACATATACACAGTATAACAAAAATAACTTTACAGTTGTATCAATATACAAAACTATCTTAAACAGAAAAAGAACATATATACAATATAACAAAAATAATTTTGAATTTGTATCAATATACAAAAATGCATACCAATGTAAATTATTTAAAGCTGATAGTCTACCTTGTAATCCTACCATATCTCTCCCCCTCTTTTTCTATTTCAAGTGAGATCCCTGAGTTTAATCTGTATTGCTCTGCCCCTAACCCTAACAACTTATTGCCAACCCCCTACAGATGACAATTATCCATAACCCAGAGAAAAACTTCCTGCTGTCTGGGGGGGTGACAGTCTCTATGGGACCCTGTAAAGACTGAAACAATGGTTATGTTTTAGTAGAACTAGCTGCAACATTTGTAGCCAGTCTCTGAGAAATGGGTAAAGCTTATCTGAAGTTCTGGCTGGAGTGGTGCAAGAATGTGGACCATCTCAGCTGGCCACCTTAAAATTGTCTTGAGCAGATTGTAGTCCAAAACCAATCATTGGGTGGTGTTTATCAACTTAGCAGCATTATAGTGATTTGGGTAGAATCATCCTTTTGGAGATTTTTCAGAGATTGCTGGTAAGAAAATTTGTTGTTCACTTTGGAAAACTTAAACATAATTTTTTTTTTAATTTTTAAGATAGTAGTATACCTAAAGAAAAGTTTTAAAGAGTCAGATTAAGTTTGAGGGGGAAAGAGATTTGTGACAACAATAGTCCCTAGATTTTGGCTTTCTCCTGCCCCATACCAGGTGGCTCTTCTGATATGAAACAGACTCTGAATCTTCTTTTAACAGCATGCTTGAGTTTAGAGAAGGAGGGAACCACACTCCAACTCCAAATCCAGGTTTAGTTTTTATTTATTTATTTATTTATTTATTTATTTATTTATTTATTTATTTATTTATAGTTTTTTGAGACAGGGTTTCTCTGTGTAGCTTTGAACCCTGTCCTGGAACTCACTCTGTAGCCCAGACTGGCCTTGAACTCACAGAGATCTGTCTGCCTCTGTCTTCCGAGTGCTGGGATTAAAGGCGTGCACCACCACTGCCTGCCCAGGTTTAGTTTTTAATTGAGTTGGAATAACAAATATTTCAAGAAGTAATGAGACTTTTCACCCTGTAGAAGTAACTATACCATCATGAAAGATTGTTTCTTTTCTTGTAAAGTTTTCCAGACAGTTCTCCTTCCTTCTTTTGATGTCTGTCTGTCAAAGGTCCTCGTGTCCTTAAGATGGATATTTTTATTGTCATGTAAAGACAAAAACAGAACCTTTCCCCAACCCTAATTTGGTGAGTTTTTCTTTTTGACATGTTGAATTGCCACATCCATTGATGAACAATTACTTCTCCTAATCAAGAGGTCTCTCCTGTTTGAACTAAATCTTTATTAATTTTGATGGTATCCATAGCTTTTCTTCTCCTGTGGAAACAAAAGCAAAGCTACTTCCCCAATGTAACACATATCCTGGTTTCCCTTCTGAGGTCAGCACATCTTTAAAGTACACAGGCTGATGTAACTCAGTAGTTTTTTCTATTGTCCAATGTCTCTCTGCAGATGTTGTTCCTTTCTCATTAGCATTTATAAATTTTAGAGTTAATAGGCATTATGCAATCTAGCTCTGGGAGTCTTTATTACCCTTTTCTGTTTGTTTAGCATTTCTTTTAAAGTGTGATTTGATCTTTCTTGTCCTGTTGGATTATGTGGTATACCTGTAAAATGCTTTATATTGTAATAGGCAAAGAACTGTTTCACTTTACTAGAAACATGTGCTAGAACATTGTCTTAATTTGTACAGGTATTCCCATGATAGCCATGACTTCTAATAGATGTGTCATTACAGAATCAGCCTTTTCAGAACTCATAAAAGTTGCCCATTGAAATCCTTAATATGTATCTATGGTGTGGAATACATACTTTAATTTTCCAAATTCTGCAAAATGAAACACATCTATTTGCCATTTTTTTTCTTTGAGCACCTTTAAGATTACTTCCCATAGGTAATGGAGTTTGATTATACAAGGAACAAGTAGGACATTTGCTTATAATTTCCTTGGTTTGTTGCCAAGTGATGGAAAATCCCTTTTTAAACCCTTGCTGTTGACATGGTGTTTTTATAAAAATTCTTAGGTCTCCAACACATTTCTTACTAATTACTGACCAATTTCATCATTTCCTTGTGATAGAGGGTCAGGCAGAACCATATGGCATCTGATGTGTTTTATATATATATATATATATCCTATTTCTATTTCCTGTAATTGTATAAATAACAAAGTTAATTCTGATTCATCAGAGATTAGTTTAGCAGTTTCAATGTGCAAAACAACTCTTTCTGCATATTAACCGTCAGTGACTATATTGAAGATTCTGCTAAGTCCATCGATACCATGAGAATAGCATATAATTCTGACTTTTGGACAGAATCATAAGGACTTTGAGCCACTGTACTTAAATTTCCTGATTTTTGACCCACCTTTCCTGATTTATTCCTATCAGTATAGAATGTAGGGGCTCCAGTTATTGGTGCTCCCCAATATATATATGGTGTTCCCCAATATATATATTATATGGTATCCCCTATAGCAATGTGAGGAAGAATCCAATTGGTTCTCTTAATGAATTGAAGTCTCTTACTTCTGGGATATCTGTTATTAGTCTCTCCTCAAAACTACTGGAAGCTCTTTGCCAGTGTTCATTTTCTGTCCATGAAGAGGAAATTTCAGCATTAGTAAAAGGTACTACAATTTCTGTTGGGTCCATTCCTGTCAATTGATGAAGCCTTAATTTTCATTTTGGAATCAACTCAGAAACTTTTCCCCAAATGTCTTTATTTTTTTCCTCTTTTGTGTGTTAGAAATATCCAGTCTAAGATAATATCTTACTTCTGCATTAAAATACCTGTAGGAGAATAGGTAGAGGGTAATATAACCAGAATGCAATCAAGCTCCAGATGCAAATGATCCACATGTGCATCTTGTAATTTCTTTTCCATGAAAGCCAGTTCTCTCTCAGCTTCAACTGATAATTCTCTTTGACTATTTAAGCCCTTGACATCTTTTAAGGTTTGAAACAAGTTACTCAGTTCTTGAGTTGTTACTCTAATAGTGTGCCATAGATGAGTAATGTCTCCCAGCAATCTTTGAAAATCATTAAGAGTTCACAATTGATCTCTTCTAATTTGTACCTTTGGGGGTTGAATTTTTTGTAGACCTATTTTATATCCTAAATAATTAATATAATATCCTCTTTGCATTTTTTTCAGGAATAATTTGTAATCCCAAGCAAGGCAAAGCTTTCTTTACTTCTTTAAACATTTTTCTAAAATGTCTACATTTGAATCAGCTAATAAGATATCATTCATATAATGGTAAATTATAGATTGAGGAAACTGTCCACAAATTATTTCCAATGGTTGTCATACAAAATATTGGCACAGGGTGGGGCTGTTTAGCATCCCTCATGGGAGAAATTTCCATTGATATTTCTTAACGGGTTGAAAGTTATTATAAGTAGGCTCTGTAAAGGTAAATTTTTTCCTTATCCTTTTCTTGTAGAGGTATGGTGAAAAGAAAAACAATCTTTTAAGTCAATAACTATAATAGGCTATCCTTTAGGGAACAGAGAAGGCAAGGGGATTCCAAGCTGTAGAGAGTCCATTGGCTGAATTACTTTATTTATGACTCTCAAATCTGTCATCATTTTCCATTTTCCAGATTTCTTTTTAATAACAAATACAGGAGAATCCCAAGGGCTGTTTGATTCTTCAATATGTTGAGCATTTAGCTGCTCCTGTATCAGATGTTCTAAGACATGAAACTTTTCTGATGTCAAAGCCCATTGCTCTACCCAGACAAGTATGTCAGTTAACCATTTTTAAAGTAGAGCTATTGATACTTCTGAAAGATCAACAGCTGTTGTGCCCTGATTTTTACAGCCTGAATGTTCAGTGACTGTTCTTTACAATAATCTTTTAATACTTTTCCCAGAAATATACATTGGTTTATGATTTGTTTCTGAGATTGAAGGACTATTAATCTGCATATTCCATTGCTGTAACAAGTCTTGACCCCATAAATTCATTGCTATATTATCCAAATATGGCTTTAATTTTCCTCTCTGCTCTTCTGGCCCTATACATTCAACCCATACTGTACTTTGTTTTACCTGAGATTAAAGTTCCAATCCCTAAAAACTGAACATCTACCTTCTAACAAGGCCCATTTGGATGCCATGATTCTGTTGTAATTATACTTACATCTGCCCCTGTGTCCAGAAGACCTTCAATTACAATGTCATTTATTCATAGCCTTAGCCTTGGTCTTTGATCATATATTGAAGCCTGTAAAAATATTCATTTTATGGTTTCTCCTGGAACTTTTGTTTCATTCTCTAAAGCTATTGTATCATTTAGAGCAGTATGGTTTTTTTTTTTTTTTTTTTTTTTTTGCCATAGACACTAAGGTCCTTTAATTGCTCTGTGGAGGTGATCTCCTCATGGTGACAAGGAAAGACTGAACCATGTTCAGCATGAGGGACTGTGAGAGGCCCCCAAAGTGTTTCCCGATGGTAAATGGTTGCTTTTCTTGTCAGCTGTTGATCTGCATTCATTGGTCCAATGTCGGCCTTTGCCATGTCTTCTGCATAATCCAGAAGTTTGGGGCTTTCTGCTTTAGCTATCCCTAGAAGAAAAATTGTTTCTAGGAATGCCCTTCCTACAATTTCCTCTGAAATGACCTTTTTTTTTTACCACAATTAAAACATTTGACATTTTGATTCTTCCTTTTGCCTTTGGAAATCATCTCTCCTACCCAAGTATTATCATAGTCAAGAGACTCAATATTGATAATGTGTTAGAGCCATTCTTCTATAGGTGTTGATCTGACCTGTAGTGGCCCAATTATCCTTTCACATTGTAAATTAGCATTTTCAAAAGCCAAAGATCTGATCTCACTCTAATTTACAGCTGAAGTCAATCTTTGCAAAAAATTAGTGAAGGGTTGTTTTGAGCCTTGTACAACCTTAATATATAGGTCAGTCTTCTTTCTGGATTCTTGAATCTTGTCCCAAGCATTTAAGGCTGATATATGGCACAGAGACAACATGTGTTCATCAGATGTAGCCTGACTATTTATATTGGCATAACTGCCTTCACCAAGTGTTTGATCTTGGAAAAAATCTCAAAACCTCTAGCCTTACCTTGCTGTTCAATGGATGCAGCTTTTTTTCTCAACCAGCTTCTCCATTCTAGCTGAGGACCATATTGAAGTACTGCTGTGACTAATTGTTTTCAGTCCTTTGGAGTAATTTTGTTCCAAGTGGACCATGTATTCAACATCTGCCTTACATATGCTGAATGCATACCACAGGAAACTATTGCTCCCTTAATATTCTTTAAGTCTAACATTTGTATAAAATTCCATTTATATTCAATAAATCCTTGGGGGTACTTGTCACTTGGTTGTCTTTCATAAATAGTAATGGGAGAAATCATAGTTGGTGTACAGAAAAAGAAAATGTTGCGGGATGGTCTTTCTATATTCTATGAATAGGCATTTCTCTCATTGGTTGATAAATAAAGCTGTTTGGCCAATGGCAAGGCAGAACAAGGCTAAGCTGTACAATCAAACTGAAGATGGAGATGAAGTAAGGCAGATGCCAGCCAGCTGCTGAGGAAGCAAAACATGTAGAAGATGAGGTAACAAGCCATGAGCCACATGACAAATATGGGTTAATTTAAATGTAAGAGCTAGCTAGTAATAAGCCTGAGCCATGAGCCAAGCATTTATAATTAATATAAGCCTCTGAATGATAATTTGGGAAGGATTGTGGAATGGGGCATGACAGAAACAAGCCTCCAGTAACACATGACAAAAAGTCTAAGAGTGATTAGAGATACAAGGCACATATCTAAACCTAATTAAGGCAATTTACAGCAAGCCTATAGCCAACATCAAATTAAATGGCAAGAAACTCAAAACAATGTACTAAAATCAGGAACATGAAAAGATTGCCTACTCTCCATATCTATTCAATATAGTACTTAAAGTTTTAGCTAAAGCAATCAAGAGGATACAAATTAGAAAGGAAGGAATCAAAGTATTGTTATTTGCACATTGAAAGGATGATAATCAGTGTTGGTGGTGGTACTGGTTACTGCATGGAAAGGTCACAGTCACGACAGAACCCAGTATCAGTATTCAGAGTTTTATTTGGAGGAAAAGGGAGAGGAGAGGGTACCAGGCCTGGTGAGAGAGAAAGATGGTGGGATGGGGGAAGAGGGGAGCAGAGCAGAGCAGGGAGCAGAGAGCAGAGAGAGCATGGGGTCTGCATCCAGCTTTTAAGACACAGATTGTGTGACCCTGCCACACGTACATAGTTGCCAGCACACCTTAATGATATAAGATGCAAGACACCCAGCTGTGCATGTGCAGCAATGAGGGCAGGATCCTAACAAACATGATATGATAGTAAAAATACGTGATCCTAAAAGTTCCACCAGGGAACTCCTACAACTGGTAAACACTTGTTACAAGTGTCTGGATACAAGATTAACTCACAAAAGCCAGAAGCCCTCATATATACATATATACAAATGGCAAACAGACTGATAAAGAAATCAGAGAAACAACACCTTTCACAACATCCTCAGATAATATAAAATATCTTGGGGTAACTCTAACCAAGCAAGTGAAAGACTTGTATGACAAAAACTTCAAGGATTTGAAGAAAGAAATTGAAAAAGACATGAGAAGATGGAAAATCTCCCATGCTCCTGGATTGGTAGAATTAAGATAGTAAAATTGGCTATCATACCAAAAACAATCTACAGATTTTAACACAATCCCCATCAAAATTTCAACAAATTCTTCACAAAACTTGACAGGACAATTCTCAACTTCAAATAAAAAAACAAAATAGCTAAAACAACCCTGAAAAATAAAAGAACTACTGGAGGTATCACCATCCTTGAGTTCAAGTTGTACTACAGAGCTATAGTAATAAAAACCATGTCATATTGGCATTGCTGATCAATGGAATCAAACTGATAAGCCAGACAAAAATACTCACACCTATTGATACCTGATTTTTGGTAAAGAAGTCAGAAATACACACTGAAAAAAAGTATCTTCAATAAATGGTTTTGGTGTGACTAGATGTCTGCATGTAGAAAAATCCAAATATTTATCACACCCTGTATGAAACTCAAGTCCAAGTGGATCAAAGACATCAAGATAAAACCAGACACATTGAACTTGATAGAAGAGAAAGTAGGGCATAGCCTTATATGTACTGGCACAGGAGGCAACTTTTTCAACAAAGAACCAATAGTGCAGGCACTAAGACCAACAATTAATAATTGGGACCTCAAGAAACTGAAAAGCTTCTGTAGGGCAAAGTACACCACCAATCAAACAAAGAGGCAGCCTATAGAAATAAGAAAATATTTCCCCAACTCCACATCTATTAGAAGTTTAATATCCCAAACATAGAAAGAATTAAAAAACTTAGACATCCAAAAAAAAAAATCCAAGTGGTACAGCTATAAACATAAAATTCTCAATAGAAGAATGAAAAATGACTGAGAAACACTTCAAGAAATGTTCAACATCCTTAGCCACCAGGGAAATGCAAATCAAAACTATTTTGAGATTCCATCTTACGCCTGTCATAATTGCTATAGATCAATAACACAAGTGACAACTCATGGTAGTAAGCATGTGGAGCAAAAAGAACATCCCTCCATTACTGGTGGGAGAGCAAACTTGTACAGCCACTATGGAAATCAATATGGTAGTTCCTCATATCTACCTCAAAACCCAGCTCTACCTCTCTTGGGCATTCCCAAAGGATGCTCCATCTTACAAATAGGACACTTGTTCAACTTTCTTCATTGTGGCTTTATTTATAATAGGCAGAAATTGGAGCCAACCTCGTTGTCTCTCAACTGAAGAATGGACAAAGAAAACTTGATACATTTACACAGTGGATTATTACTCAGTGGTTAAAAAAATGACATTATGAAATTTGCAGGCAAAAGGATAAAACTAGAAAAAAATCACCCTGAGTAAGGTAACCCAGATCCAAAAATACAAATATGGTATGTAGTCACTTTTAAGTGGATATTAGCTGTTAAGTTATAACCAAGCTACAATCCAGACTCAGAGAGGTCAAGTAAAGAAGGCATCTCTAGGGTGTGTGTGTGTGTGTGTATGGTTCTCTCTGGGAAGGGGAAATGGAATAAATTTTGCACGTGGACTGGGGGCAGGTGGGGATAGAATAGGAAGAATCAGGTTGTGGGGGCAGGGAAGTGATGAAGGAAGAGAATGTAGGGAGAGCTAGCTAGTATTGGGAGCTTTTGGGGAGGTTGGTGTGAAAATGTAGTGCAGTGGACTCTTTCTGGGATCTATGAGGGTAACGCTAGTGAGGACTCCTAGTAATGGTGGAATTGGCCATCTTCTGTAGCCAAGCAAGGCTTCCAATGGAGGGACTGGCTTTAATTCCATTAAGTTTTTGACTAAGGGAGTCCCATGGAGATCCCTAAACAATCTAAGCTGGCATTAGGTCATTCTCTGAAAACTGACAACAGGGCCCCACTGTGAAGAACAACACCCACACAGCTCATTAAATGTAGAAAGGTCAAGCTCGTGCCTGCATAAAGTCTTCACCCTTATGATCTAATTCTTTTGGCTGAAAACGTACTCTGCAGGCTACAGAAAAAGAAACCTGGATATAGCTGGGTCCTAAAAACTCCCTCATGGGAGGGGGTAAGAAGACACAGAGTAAACAACACAGTCTCCAGAGTCCACTGAAAGGCAAACAGCAGACTTGTTTATTCAGTAATGGGGAAAGCCCTTATATACTCTCCTCTCAGCACCCAGGCTGTGTTCTGATCTGATGACATTATGTGGTCATCCCTCATTGCCTGGGAATTATCATGAGCTCTGACAGAGATCTGGTGACATTGCAAGGTCATCCCTTATTGGCTAGACACAATCAGGAGCTCTGGACAGTGCCTGTCGCTAAGCTCTCAGGCAGACTCCAGGTTGGCTCACAAAAAAGTACATTATGTGCTTGGCAACTGGTTTGAGCCAATCTTTTCAACCCTATGGGCCTGTCCTACTACATATTATACACTCTTTTTATTTTATTGCATTGATACTCAGCAGGAGTTGGAGTTCTTTGCTCTGGCCTTGTTGACCCCACCTGGGGTGGGGGGGTCAGGAACTGCTCTGTGCCTGTCTCAGGTTGGCTTGCCAAACAAGCTCTTACCCATCATTGACTATCAGTCCTCAAAAACGTCCATCCCTGGGAGTCACCCCAGGTGGGGAGGATCAGAAAGTAGCTTTTTGAATTTCAGAAAGGAAGGCATGCATCACCTTCTGTGGTGAGCAATAAGTTGGATGTTGAATAGCCATTAACACTATGTAGAGTCATCTTAGTGGTCACCCATTGTTGCCGGATGTGCTGTAGGAGACACTTAAAAAGAAGAAAGATTAAAAGCACCACCCTGCCAATCAAAACATAAGTGAGAATCCAGGAGGGATCAAACGGCCTTTTTATATTTTGCCAAACTGCCAAAATCCAGCTCCAGAGGAGGGAAGAGTCTGAAGATGAGTGGATGCAAGGGCAGCAATGAGAGAAATCAGGCAGGAGGCACTTCTTAGTTTCATTTTAGAAGAGATGGACAGAGAGGAAGCATATCTTTGTATGGCTTGCCATACTCTGACAGGAACCATCCCTTGTAGGACAGGTCCCAGCAGAGGATGCAAGGAGTTGGTGGGGGAATGAAGTGAGTATGGCAATGGTAGTCAGGAGAATCTTGCAGCCTGACTGATTAGCAGCCAGAGTACTTCTTTTTTTTATATTTTATTTTTTTTATTTTACAATACTATTCAGTTCCACATAACAGCCACAGATTCCCTTGTTCTCTCTCCTCCTGCCCCCTCCCCCTCCCCCCAGCCCACCCCCCATTCCCACCTCCTCCAGATCAAGGTCTTCCCTGAGGACTGGGATTGACCTGACAGACTCAGTCCACGCAGGTCCAGTCCCCTCCCCCCAGACTGAGCCAAGTGTCCCTGCATAAGTCCCAGGTTCCAAACAGCTAACTCATGCAACGAGCCCAGGACCTGGCACCACTGCCTCGATGCCTCCCAAACAGATCAAGCCAATCAACTGTCTCACCTATTCAGAGGGCCTGATCCAGTTGGGGGCCCCTCAGCCCTTGGTTCATAGTTCATGTGTTTCCATTCATTTGGTTATTTGTCCCCGTGCTTTATCCAACCTTGGCTTCAGCAATTCTTGATCATATAAACCCTCCTCTTTCTCATTAATTAGACTCCACAAAAGACTGCTGGCAATGGTCGAGAGACAGCCGGAACTGACCTATTCTGGTGATGGGATGGCCAAACACCCTAATAGTTGTGCCATAAACCCCATCCAGGGACTGAGGAATCTGGATGCAGACATCCACGGCTAGGCTCCGGGTGGAGCACTGGGAGTCTAATTAGTACTTCTTTATTTATACAGAATTTAGTAGGCAAGGATAGATTTATGATATTCTAAAACATAGATAATATCATTTTTGTTTTTGGACATGTGTTTCACTTCCTTTTGCTCATCTTTTGTCATCATTAATAAACTGTGACAGAACAGAGTTATCATTTCCAATCATTTTTCCTCAAGTTTTGACATCATTAATAAACAGTTATCATTCTTACTCATTAACCCCATAGCCCAATTTTTAAGAATCTAGAGGCATATGACAGTCTTTTCTCAGGCTGAAAGCTTTGGTTGCTTCAAGGACACTGAACCAAAACAAAAATCTTCAAGCCACCCTGGGCATTTTACCATGTCCCAAGCAGTGTATTATTAACACTTAGTAGTCAGAGTGCCCAGGAAAAATCCTCAGGCTAAAGCTTTTGTAGTTATTCAAATTCTGGAATAATACAATGTTTACATTTTTTATCTTTAAATAATTTGTCTATATATCTAATCTTGGCATTCTGTTGTTTCTTGGTCATATGATACCACAGTGGCTCTGCATATGCTAACATTTCTAAGAGAAATGGGAAGTCCTGATATCCCATTCTTTTATCATCTTTCCAGTCCATACTTTGCTCATCAATATGTCTCTGTGAAAGGTAGTGGTGTATGCCATTTAATTGTCTGAGTGTATAGTGGAAAGAGGCTTGTAATATAAACTGTGGCCAACTCCTCTAGCCCACTGAATCTTGTTGACCTTTTAAGTTTACTTTGTTTTGATTAGCTTGTTCCTGTGTATGTACAGGGACAGATGTTTTAAGAATGTCTCATAGCCTCATGAAGAGACCTCTGGCTTATTTATGTATCACAACCTCCAAGGTATAAGGAAGACCTTCAATTAGATAAGGTTATCTCCCTAAAAGTGTGTGTGTGTGTGTGGGGGGGTAGTATGTTCAGGACAGTCCTGGGGAAACTTAAAAGCAGCATTGCTGGGAGAAGGCATAAATGATTCGTAAGACATTTTCCATCAATCCAATATCCCCAAATTTTACAGACACTAAAAGTGCCCCAAGTATTCAACAGGTGGAGATGAAAACCAAAGGTGGCATGGCAGCCATCATGTGGCTCAGCTTTGCTGGATCATTGTCAAGCAGCTGTGCTGCCTTTATGGCTTCTGCCATCCCACACAGATGTGGCTGTGCCACCAAACCTTTTCCAAAAATAAGGAGTCAAAGGCCATAACCTCTGCCCTTGTCTGATTTAATTGGAAAAGGTCATGTATTAGCTATAATGAATAATATAGAAACGTAGATGATTATGGGCCCTTAATATATTTATCAAGCTCCTGGTGTGCTAAACTAACATTCCTCATCTCAAAAGACATCATACAAAATGAGGAAAAGTGAGGGTCCACAAGGCTTCAACTTTAGGAGGCAGTGAGAACAAGAAAGGGGAGTATATACATTACCCATCCTGGGTTATTTCCTCCTTGGTGGAAGCAGGCTGATCTGTGTCTGGGAACACATCTCTTGCTGGGACCCATATTGGAATAGTGGTACTCTGAGGAAAAACACAAGCATACTCTCTCCCACAGGTCAGTAGTGGGGCTGGTGGCTGCCATTGGAGGGAGATAGGATCTCTCCCTCTCACCAGGGGCAGAGGCAAGTCCCTTAGCCAAGACACCCAGTGCTTGTAGGCTGTGCTGAGCCCCTTGTCATCAAAACTGAGAAAGTTCATATGGAAAAGGACCTCTGTTAAGGCCAGATGAGGATCTCTCCTAGCCTCTGGTGAGAAAGTCCTTGCCAACAGCTCCTTAAGAGTTCTGTTGGTCCTCTCCCCAATGGCTTTTCCCTGAGACTTGTAGGAGATACCAGTTGTATGGGAAATCTTCCAGGACCCCAGAAAGTCATTGAATTGTTGAGAGGCATATGCAGGTCCATTGTCAATCTTTTTTTTTTTTTTTTGCTTGTTTTTGTTTTTTGTTTTTTGTTTTTGGTTTTTTCGAGACAGGGTTTCTCTGTAGCTTTGTGCCTTTGCTGGAACTCACTCTGTGGCCCAGGCTGGCCTAGAACTCACAGAGATCCCCCTGCCTCTGCCTCCTGAGTGCTGGGATTAAAGGTGTGTGCCACCACCACCTGGCATCCATTGTCAATCTTAAATGCCCAATATACCTCCATAACTGCCATAGCCTACTTAAGGGTTTGATAGCATTGACATCCTTCTTCCTAGAAAGGGTGAGGGCATAAACAAAGGAAGAATAGGTATCTATTATCACATGAACATATTTAAGATTGCCAAAGGGGGTATAACGTATGACATCCATCTGCCAGATGGCATTAGGAACAAGCCCAGGGGATTAACCTCTACATGTTGAAGCTGTCCTAAAGGGGCAAGAGGGGCACAAGTGGCACATGCCCAGAAAAAATGTTTACATTAGGGAACCGATAATTCTGGAAGAAGTCTACGCAAATTCCGTGGAAACAGATGGAGCTGCTGGTGAAAAGCCGTGGCTTGCTCTAGGAGATCCATACTAGCTTTTAATTGATGGTGTCTGTGACTTCATTTCCTCAAGCCAATATTCTGGGTAATTAGCAGTGAGATCTAATATGTGACAGGTACCAATGCTCAGTCCTCTGATTTAAGACATCTTATATGAGCAGCATGGTGCTGGCAATGGAGGTCAGTGAGTCTTTGACTCTAGAAAAGGCCAGCACATGAACTGCCTGCACAGCATACTGGCTGTCAGAAAAAAATCTTAATGGGCTCTTTGGAGCCAGGATGCTGGATAGTGGCATTTTGTCCCAGGTTGACCAGAAAGGTTTCTGCCGACCTTTGAGGCCTGAGATGCAGTGAGGAGCACTGTGGCAGCTGGGGACATCCTGCAGCACGAGGAAATTTCTGCCCTCAGGGGCAGGTGGACATCAGGGCATTTCACTCAAAGGGTACTGCAGCAGAGGTGTAGCCTCCCACAGTATGAGTGGGGCTGATGGGAGGCGGCACATGCAGTCTTAACTGTAGCCATGCTTTCCTCAGCAGGCTTCACAGGGCCTGAAGTGTCTGCCTTCTCATCAGACATGGAAGGGGTGGATGTGATGGAGAGGTTACCCATTTTGTAGAGGGAGACAGCAGGTGAGCAACAGTCAGAGAGAAGATGGTGGTCAATGGGTGGAAAATTGCATGGGTCCTTCATGTCTTGTGCTTAGTGGAGGACTTCCATGGTGTTTTAGGCCATGGTCGTATGCCCACATAGTGCCTCTGGACAAGGAACAGTGTTCAGGAGCTGAGCCTTGGTTCTGCCTACTGCGGGATCAGCCCTTATGTGATTGAACCAAAATAGAAAAAAATATATGCCCTTATTTGGTGAACCAAAACAGAAAAAAAAGTGCTTTCCTAGCCAAATGGGCAGACAAACATGACAGACAGCACAGAAGAAGAAAAGAAGGCAGGGGTGTCCCAAAAGCACACAACATCTAGGAGCCTTCTCATTGAAACTCACTGTCTTGGGTGCTCTGTCCAGCCCCACAAGTTAAGGGAAGGAGATGATCAGAACCAGTGCCAGAAAAGTGAAAGTAACAGAAGTTCCATATGCAGGTGCCAGATGTTGCTGGGTCCTAATGGCTCCTTTGTAGGAGGGGGTGAGAAGATGTGGAGTCAATGACACAGACCATGGGAGTTAGGTGAAAGGTAAACAACAGACTTGTTTATTCAGTAATGGGGAAAGCCCTTATATACCCTCCTCCCAGCACCCAGGCTGTGTCCTGATCTGGTGACATTGTGTGGTCCTCCCCCATTGGCTGGGCATGATTATCAGCTCTGACAGTGATCTGGTTATATCACATAGTCACCCCACATTGGCTAGCCATGATCAGGAGCTCTGGATAGCTCCTGTTGCTAGGCCCTCAGGCAGACTTCAGGTTTGCTCATAAGGAGTATGTTATGTGCATGCCTTGGCAACTGGTTTGAGCCATTTTCCCTGACTCTATGGGCCTGTCTGTCCTACTACATATCCTGGACATCAACCCAGCCACAAAATTCTCAATCTATAATCTGTCCTGTCTGCAAGATGTGCTGGGGCAATGGTGGCATAGAACTTGTGGTAATAGCCAACCAATGTTTGGTTTAGCATGAAGCCTAGGCCATGAGAAGGAGCCTATGCCTGACACAGCTTGGATGGCCAAGATCTGGAGACTGGAAAACCCAGAGACCTAGGGTAGAACCAAACACTAAAATAAGTAAACAAACAAACAAATTAATTAATTAATTTAAAAAATCAATTAAATGATTCCTAATGATATTCTGCTATATTCACAAATTGGTGCCTGGTCCAGTTATCAGAGAGGCTTCCTCTGGCAGCAGATTGGAGCCAGTGCAAAGACCCACAGCCAGACATGTAGAGAGAGTCTAACTTGGAGGTCTCCATTGGATCCCTCCACTTGGAACTTGGTGAATCCCATGGAAGAAGGGGAAGATAGACTGTAGGAGTCAGAGGGGATGGAGGACAGCAGGAAAAACATGGCCTACTGAATCAACTAAGCAGGGCTCACATGGGCTCACAGAGACTGAAGTAGCAAGCACAGGGCCTGCATGAGTTTGCACCAGGTCCTCTGCATATATGTTATGGCTGTTAACTTGGTGTTTCTGTGGGACTCCAATCAGTAGAAGTGTCTCTGACTCTTTTGCCTGCTCTTGGGACTCTTTTCCTCCTATTGGGTTGCCTTGTCCAGTCTTGATATGAGGGCTTTGCCTTGTCTTGTATCTTGTTTTGTCCTGTTTGGCTATAGAATCTTGGAAGCCTGCTCTTTTCTGAAGAGGAAATGGAGGGGGTGTGGATCTGGGGGAGAGGGAAGGTGGGAAGGGGAGCTGAGAGGGCTGAGAGAGGGGAAGCTGTGGTCGGATATGAGAAAAGAATCTATTTTCAATAAAAATTTTAAAAAGAATAAAATTGAAAATAACTTCAACAAATGGGGGTTAATATATTTTGATACATGATAGAATTATAAGTGTATAATGATAAAGTGTTTTGATATATTTTAAACAACTATGTATTCTAAAATATGCTATATAATCCCAACTTTGCAAACAGGAGGTAAATATATTTAAAGTGTATTAATTTAGTTCATGTATTAATTTAGATAAAATTTGTGAGTATTCTCATCTATAGCTGACCCAATGCTTTATTGTTATAAAACACTAGTGACTGTTCCGTATACTAATTATATCGATTAAACTATGCTATGCCTCAAAAGCATGCCAAGATTATATCCATGCTGAATTCTTAAAATGGTATGCTTCCCTATTAACAGATGTCTTGGGTCTTTTAAAATTGCACATCCAACCACTCTTCAGTCACATTTTACAGTGTCACCTTGTCCCACTTTACTGTGTCATCATTAAGTCATGTTTAACAGTTAAAGAGAAATCATTTTGCCATAAGAATGTAGATAAACAAATAATCCTCATAATTGTCTAGATCTTAACTAAGAGTGAATTAAACATCTTGTGAGTATCTTGTTTCTTATTAAAACCAAATGATCTGTTGCGCTATTGTTGAGTGTTCTACAGTTCAGTCATGTGAGCATGAAAGAGAAATAACAAAGACATCATGTCCTATTTAAAGCCAAATATTACATTAAAACTTGGGTTATCTTTTACCTTAATAATAAAGAATAAAGATTATTTATTTTTTCTCTGAATTATAAATTTCTGGAGGGCTTGATGGATATGTAAAAATCAAAATTCTTGCAGTGATCCACTTTCTATTTTTTCTTTGTATAACAGTCATTTTAAGATGTAAGCACATTAATAAATAGATCTTCTCAAGGCAAAATAACACCCTTAGATACACACATACACAAGTTCATGTAATTTAAATATTTGTTTGGCACTTACTTTGTACTGAACAAATCTGATCATGTTGTTGACTAGATTCTAATTAACATAAATGTCTTTCACTCTCTAGAGACTAACTTCATCCATAATCCTGGGATTACAAATATGTGGCACTTTTGCTGCCATTTTCCATTTCTAATTAAATGGCAGATATTATTAATTGATTACAGGACGCTTTCCTCCTGAATTTCAGCCAGACCTCAGGACACAGTTCTCCTCACAACACCAAGCAGCTGCAATTGATAGGAGGAGACATTTGAGTTAGAGTCTGTTTCCCACTCCTACGTTAAACTGAAAGTTCAATAAATGATTGAATACTATTTTGTATTTTAATAACCCATAACCCTTCTTATAATAGGAACCCAGTAAATACTTAGTGAATTAAAGAAATTGCATTCTGAACATAAAGTTTCTATAATGAAAGAAAGACTATGAATCAAGATGAACTTGACTCTATACCAAAAACAGAAAAGGAAGAATCATGTATACTTTTAACTGACTGAATGCTCATCAAGCATGAATAATAAACCCAAATGATTAAATTAATAATTCATTAAAACAATTTACAATCTACAACAATGAATGACATATTATGCATTAAGTTCAAAGCTAGATAACTCAAGGACACAAAAAAAACAGGGCACCCAGACCCTCACCTCTAATATCTAGTTGAGACATTTCCTATTACTACAAATCTGAGTGAAAAGTGTCACCACCACACTGGTAGTTTTGGTGACAGGAGACTCAGATGTTTGGAGGACAAAGGGGAAGATTTTCCTTCGAGGCTAAAAAGGTCAACCAACTCTCCTAACGATTACTCCTCTGTATCCTCCAGGAAGTTCTGTTGTGGCCTTGTGCTTGTCTATCAGATTATTAGGATAGCAAAGTGGCCTATCACCTACATACACTCAGGTGGAGGACAATGACTTTTTGAATCCTTGAACAGCTAGAAAGATACAATATGCTTTCATTCTTCTGGTGCCTCAATTTCCTATGGTCCAAGTCACAGCCTCCTGATCCAAAATGGCCATATCTTTAATGTCAATATGTAACAACCGAAAAGATGTGAAACTCCAAACCCACTTGGAGGCCAAAGTTCTAAAAATGTGATGGGCTGGTTGCTGTCTTCTTCTCCTAAAGGCATCTTTTATCTATAACCTGCCTTATGGATAATGTCAGGGGAGTTGAACTTAAAATTAAAAAATAATTTGGCCTTGATTGACTCTAGTGGTGTCAACTTCTTTCCCAAATCCAGCAGCTACACATCTCTCACAGTGGTCTCCCACCTACCCTCTGTAATGACTTGTTCCTTATTCTAACATCTTTCCATGTGTGCAATGTAATGTCCTGAGAATAAGCACAGCGTTAACTGATGAGCTTAATGCCTAATTTGTCAAACCAAATAAGATGTTCATATTGCCTTCAACATTCAAATTTGTGACTAGATTACCTGATTGATTATGAATGGGAAGATTTGCATTTTATATCCCAAATAACATTAAAAATCAATGTGTAGCTAAAAAGGTTAATGACGTGATAAAATATTAATTACCCTTTTTTATATTTTCACTTAAAAAACCCATTCTCCCTTCATTTTCTCTCCAAAGTCATACTGTAGATGTGTGTCTCTGAACTCAAGATTGGACACTGTGATACTGAAGATAGTTTATGGGAAAGTACACTGCCTGGTGGATCCTCTGGTATTGAGATCCTATATCTCTGGGGAGATTGTAAATCTTTGCATACAGATCAAAGTGAATTTGTGATTAAAAGTGATCCAAACAAAACCCTTCCATTTCAAGCCTCTGCATATAGTGAGAGAAGATATTGTCAATTATTTCCCTATGAAGGAAAATTGCATTCATCTCAAGACTGGGACTCAAACTGCTAAAGCCCACCTGGCCTCATTTGAGCAGATTTCACTGCTCACATCTTTCACCTTTCATTTTTTTTTGTACTCGGTGCATATATATTGTGCACCAATGTCGACCTAATGTTCATTCCTGAGAAACAGGTATAGTAGTTAATCTTGGCTGTCAATATGGTTAGATGTACAACACTTATGAGACAAATTTCTGCACATTTGTCAGTGTGTCTGCAGAAGAAGAAAGACCCTCTCTGAACAGAGGCAGCATCATTCTATGGCCTGGGGGCTCAGGCTGAACAAAAAAGGAGAAAGCAAGCTAAACACCAGTTTATCTCCCTCTGCTCCCTGACTGGGACAATGTGACCAGCTGCCTCACATTCCTGCCATCATGCTTCCTATCCTAAAATATGAACCAAAATAAATGCTTCAGTAAGTTGTGTTTGTCTGATATATAACTGTAATAAGAAAATCAAGTACTGCACAAAGCCTCATGAAAATGTGTGTTTAAAATGTGAAATTTCAAGTTATCTTTGTACCCTACATGCCTTTATTTCACACAGAGCTGGTGCTACCATTAGAATATGCAGAGGTAGTAGTTTTCATTTTATTGTTATTATGCTATTAAACCAAAGTTTGATTTAACGTTCTTAATATATTGCATGGTCAGTATGTCACTAAAAAGACAAACTGAGTTTAAATAGGCAAACTCACCAGTTATAATAGGAAACCTCTGCGTTGCTGCCCTTGGAGAGAGAGATAAATACCCTAGAACCAATTAATTCAGCCAAGTTTATCAATGGATGTATAGCACTGTCCTACCCAGGACCCCAAAAATACACTGTTACCTCTCTCAGCTCAGCAAACACATCTCTGCCCTCCCAGGATCCTTATTCCAAATGCCTATGCCTCTGCTTACATGCTCTCTGATGGAAGGAAGGGCACACTTTGGCACCTCACAGGAGGTGGATAGTCCTGAGGATTTAATGCCTTTAGGAGAATCCTTCAGCCAGTGACAGGATTTGCTAGATAGATAATCTCTTTGCCTTTCAGTAGAGATTGTGAGTAGTTTGCATTGTCCTTTTGAGTCCACACGCTTCAGTGGCCCAGTAGTTACTTGATGACTTTATTGTACTTCACTGGCTCCCTTCACTGTCCTAATTTACTAGTCACCTCTCTTGCATACTTCCTAGAGTCACCTTTCAAAACAAACAACTCACCATTGAGCCCTTGTCTGGGCATGTGGTTGTGGAGAGGTCTGAACAAAGTCAGACCTCTGTGCTTCGGGGGTTCAAAGGGGTTCTGCTACTGATGGGCCCTGGAGAGAGTGGGTAAGGGCAGTGGTTATTGTTCCATTAGATGATAAAATATGCCTTTATTTAAACTCAAAATTCATGGGCAATTCATATGATTGACAGGATTATCAAAATAACACAAGTAAAGAATTACTACAAGGAAGATTAGAAGTTAAATTAGCCGGCCTCCTGATTCTAAAGTGAAAAAAAAAAAAACTGTCACAGAAGTGAATGTATTTCCTTGTTACCTAGCTAGGTTTGTGGATCGTAGCACGACTATGCTTTACTTTACAGCTAATGTTCACTTATGAGTGAGTACACACCATGTTTGTCTTTCTGGGTCTGGGTTACCTCACTCAGGATGATTTTTTTCTAGTTCCATCCATTTGCCTGCAAATGTCATGATGCCATTGTTTTTCTCTGCTGAGTAGTACTCCACTGTATAAATGTAACAAGTTTTCTTTATCCATTCTTCAGTTGAGGGGCATCTAGGTTGTTTTCAGATTCTGGTTATTATGAATAATGCTGCTATAAACATAGTTGAGCAAGTGTCCTTGTGGTATGATTGAGTAGCCTTTGGGTATATGCCCAAGAGTTTTTCAAGACAGGTTTCTCTGTGTAGTTTTGGTACCTATCCTGGATTTCTCTCTGTAGACTAGGCTGGCCTCAAACTCACAGATATCTGCCTGGCTTTGCCTCCTGAGTGCTGGGATTAAAGGTGTGTGCCACCACCACCTGGCCCAATTTTCTTAGAAACTGCCATGTTGATTTCCAAAGTGGCTGTACAAGTTTGCACTCCCACCAGCAGTGGAGGAGTGTTCCCCTTGCTCCATATCATCTCCAGCATAAGCTGTCATTAGTATTTTTGATCTTAGCCATTCTGATAGGTATAAGATGGAATCTCAGAGATGTTTTGATTTGCATTTCTCTGATGACTAAAGATGTTAAACATTTCTTTAAGTGTATCTTGGACATTTGAAATTCTTCTGGTAAGAATTCTCTGTTCACACAAGGAATGCCCAAAGGGGGAATGCATGGATTTCCCTGGGAAGGGGAAAGAGGAGAGATCTCCTTCAACAGCCAAGCTCAGGCCAAGCTCCAGGAATCTAGTCAAAGAGAGGGAAAAGGGATTCTGTGAGCAAGGGCATCAAGATCATGATGGAGAAACCTATAGAGACAACCAAACCAAACTAGTGGGAACTCATGAAATTTAGACCAACAGCTGTGAAGCCTCCATGGGACTGGACTAGACCCTCTGCATAAGCAAGACAGTTGTGTAGCTTGATCTGCTTAAGGGGCCCCTGGCAGTGGGATCAGGATCTATCCCTGGTTCATGAACTGGCTTTTTGGAGCCCACTACCTATGGTGGGGCACCTTGCACAGCCTTGATACAGGGCGAGGGTCTTGGACCTGCCTCAACTGAATGTAGCAAGCTTTGCTGACTCCCCATGGGAGGCCTTACCTTTTCAGAGGAGGGAATGAGGGGTGGGTTGAGGGGGAAAGGCTGACGAGGGAGCGGGAGGATGGAAGAGAGGGGGATCTGTAGTTGGTATGTAAAATGAACAAAAAAAACTTAATTAACATGATGGGAACATGAGGGATAGGCCTGGGGGGAGGGTGGAGAGGGAGAGTCCTGAAAAAGAAGTCTTTATATGGGGGGTGTTTTGGACCCAGGTAGAAATCTGGAACAAAAGAAACTCCCACAAATCTACAAGAATGACCCCAGCTAAACCTCCTAGCAAGAGTGGATAGGTAGCCTGAACTGGCTATCTAATTGGATTGGCGACTATCCCAATTGTCATCAGAGAGCCTTCATCCAGTGGCTGATGGAAACATATGTAGATACCCATAGTAAAGCACTAGGCAGAGCGCAAAGAATCCTGTTGAATAGAGGAAGGAAGGATTGTGTGAGCCAAGGAAGTCAAGGTCATTACAAGGGAACCCACAGAAACAACTAACCTTGGCTCATAAGGAGCTCACAGGGTCTGGACTGACAGCTAGGGAGCCTGCCTGTGATAGTTGTGTAGCTTGGTCTACTTGTGGGACTCCTAGCAGTGGGAGCAGGACCTGGTCTTAATGGTTTGGCTGACTGTTGAGAGCCTATTCCTTATACTTGGTTGCCTTGTCCAACCTTAATACAAGGGAAGGAGCTTGCTTAGTTCTACCTCAACTTGAAATACCATGCTTTGTTGACACCCATGGAAGGCTTGCCCCTTTCTGAACAGAAACAGAGGAGTGAATTGCGGGGGAGCAGGAGGGGAGGAACAGGAGGAAAGGAGGGAGGGGAAACAGTGGTTGGGATATAAAACAAATGAATACATTTTATAAAAATTTTAAAAAGTGAGTGTATTTACAATTATGGGAGATGTAAGGCACCAATGTTAAGGGAAGCATAAAATCCTAGAGACAAAGAATAATGTTAGCTGGAGCCAATAAAGGTAGCCCTCCTTGAGGAGATGACATCTTGAAACATCCTTGAAGTATATGCAGTATTTCAATAGAGGAGAAATGAGCATTTGGTTAAAAGCCAGGCAAGTATGAAAAGCCATATGCAGAGAAGGTGCATTACTTATGTAAGCTGGTAAATAAGAGTCCAAGTCCAGGGACAGTGTCTTAGGAGTAGGAGCCCACTTCACAGAAAAGCCAGACCTAAAGCCTGGTTCTGGGGAAATAGAATATTTTCCCATTTGTTCTTTCTTATGTACATATTGTTTAGGCTACAAAAAGTGACTTTTTTCTATAACAAAGCCTATCCCAAGAACTCAGATGGTCTGTCCTTGTCGAAGCCCTGTGAGGTCTCTAGGCTGATTCTGAGGAGCTGCATGCAAGTGCTATTCTGCTCTAACTAGGCATAGACCTAGCAGAGCAGTCCACTGTTTCCCTGGTATGGATTCAGAAGAAAGATGGTCCGTGAGGCACTCAGTCTCCAATCTCACTTCTAATAGTAGTTTTTGTTTTGTTTTGTTTTGTTTTGTTTTGTTTTGTTTTGTTTTGTTTTGTTTTGTTTTGTTTTAATCAAACAGCAAGTGAAAGAACACAAACTCTAAATAGCTAAGACAAAAAGGTGAGTTTGTGGTGGGTTTCAGCCGTGGCTCAGGGGATCAATGGATGAGCTAATCAGCAGGAGTGGCCCAAGAGCAGTGCTTTCCTCAGTCGTCCCTGCTCTCCCTGCCCTGACCACTGCTCCCACAGGGTGTCCACCACTGCATCTGACAGTGGCAGTCTAGCCACACAGTCACATATGAGGAGCAATTCCCACTCAAGAACTCACAGGGAAGAGCTCATGGCCAGAATTGGAAGGAAATCAGGAATTTCCCCTAAAAAGAAGGAGCAGGAAGGGGAAGAAGATAAACCTTGGCTTATTGAAGACCAGTTGAGGAAGTCATTATAGTCTCCATCACTTAGAACAAGGTTCAAGGAGCATCAAGAACAGACTGTTAAAGAAACAGGAGGAAACACTTTCAAAGGGGTACCAAGTGTTATAGTTTAGATCTGGAACATTCTCCTAAAGGCTTATCTGTTTAAAATTTGGTCTCCAACTGGAAGTGCTACTGAAAGGCAGTGGAAACTCTGCATGCCTGGGCCTTGTTGGAGGAAGCAGGTTCTTCAGGTCCTGCTCTTGAAATCTGAATTGGTTTCTCATCTCTTTTCTCCTCTAGCTCTTGGTTCCTGGCCACTATGAGGTAAGCAGTTTTCTTCTACCACATACTTCTCCTGTGATATTCAACATCCCCAAAGACCCAAAGCATCAGAGCCAACAGTAATGTACTAAGTCCTGTAAATTCATGAGCCATAGAATTTTTTCCTGTGTTTATATTGTTTATCTCAGGTAAACTTTTGTCACAGAAATGAAAAGCTAATATACCATAATAGATAACACCGTGTCGGACAACCTTTTCAAGGTGCATAGAACACTTGATGTTAACCAAACAAGGTCTTTCTCCACTCAGCTCCAATCACATAACCACATGGCTACATGAAAGTACATGACAATTGATTCTAATCTGCCAAGCCCATCGATCAAATCTGCTATCCCATGTTTTATAATCTTGAGGAAATTTTCAGGTGTATTTTGTATTTTTCATAAAACTAATATTTTTTTCTGAGAACTGAATAATGAAAATACAGGATTAATTGGTGTGGGGGTATCATAATTGAGGGCATATGCATAGTTAAAACTAAAGGTTACCTCCAAACAGAAAATCCACTCCAGGAGAGTCATATGTGGTACCTGGTGATGGCTCTCTACCCTCAGAGTCCTGGGGCATTGCTAACCTTGATGTGACACCTTTACTGGCTTATTGAACTCACTCAAATACAAATGCATCCCTGCAGATGAAACACAATTTGCAATCCCCTCAGAAAATAGAGTTTCTTCAGCTGGACTTGAAGCATTATTAAACAATAAAGAAACACTATTCTAACAGTCACCTGTGGGACAAGTCAGATCAAGCCCACTCCTGCTTCAAAAATAAACAGAGTCTCACAGCCTGTATCAGCCTTGAATGTCACTGCTAACTGCCAGCATTATAGATGTTTTTACACTGGCCAATGTAATTGAAAATCTAGGATAAAGTATGTAGAAACTAAAATGCTTTATTTCCTCCAAAGTTCAGCTCGTTTTCTTGTTTTTTTACATAATTCTCAAAGAAACAGGATATTTTCTTTCTCTAAAACCTTAGCCCCTATCTGCTGATGTCACTCCTCACTCACCATACTCCAGCTTCACTGGATATTGTTATTTCTCTTGGGTACCAAAGCCTTTATACTCAGGACTCTCTGCAGTAACTGTTACCTTTAATAAAATATACTTTCCCCCACCCATCACTTAAGAAACGATGATGGTTTAGCTGCATCATTTGACATTCAACTTGTCAGACTTCATGTCTTCTGTCAATGTCACCTTCTCGGAGCGGCTTCCATTCTTTGTGAAGATTTATTTTATTCTTTTTTTTTTTTTTTTACAACACCTTGTTCTTTTCTTTTACAGAGAGAAATTTATTAGATGTGGATGTTTTATTATGATAGTCATATGAGGTAAAAAACAATATTTGTCCACGTCACTCATCCTGCTATACCCTGCCAGAGAGTAAATACTCAGAATATCTTCATGAAAGAAGATTTGCTGTCACCAAATATTTATTCTCTTGTGTGGCACAGTTTAGCTCTCTCCTGCTATCCAGGTAAAGTGAGATAATCATCATTTCCCAAATACACATCAAGCCTTCTCACTTTTCTACTTTCCTGGTCTCTCACCATAACCACCTTTTATATGAACTTGCATAGAAAAGTCATTGTCTCCTGGGAAATGGTGTTATGATAAATAGTGTACAGAACATAATGGCACTAACCTGTAATCCGAATGCTTGAGATGCTGATATAGAAGGATAAACAGTTTGAGGACATCTTGGGCTACATATCTCATTCTAGGCTAGCCTGAGCTATATAGCAAAACCTTGTAGCAAAGAAAGAAAGGTGAGAGGGGAAGGGAGAGAGGAAGAGGAAGAGGAATAAGCAGGTGAATGATGCAAACTAAAATATTTTTAGGCATTCCTTCCAAAGCACTCTTTAGTATAATTTGATACCCTTGCCAAAGTATAACTAAGTGAAATCAATTCTATGTGGGCCATATACTGTGATGCATTCTAAGTCCAATTTCACAGTGGAAGAAAGATGTTAATCACTTCCTATGAAATCTGAGGAACCCAACTAGGACTCAGGCTCACAAAAAGTCTAACTGACTTTCTCTCAGTGATAAGAGAGTGTATTTTCACATCAGTCATGATGAGTTATGTTCTTATATAGAACAATTTATCTACTGACATCATCATTAGTTAAAAACAAACCTTATTATTTGAATAAATGAAATGTTTCAGTCTGTTGCCTGTCAGTTGAGCATCTACATCTACATTTTTGGAATGTATAGCAACATTTTAAGAAGTTGGAAAAGAAGAAGGTCACAACAGACCTCTGTGGTGTGCATGCCTATCCTCTCCCTTGACGGCTACATAATGGACAAAGGCTTCAGACTACAACTGATTCTGACTGTGTACTCACAATGAGTTTATTGTTGACATATACTTGTTGAAACAAATCTTTTTTTTTGAGACAATGTCTTGCTGTGTAGCCTAAGCTAGCCTCAAACTTATGCTGCTCCTTCCTCAGCCTCCTAAGTGCTAGAATTCCAGTTTGGTGCCATTATGCCTATATCTCTCATTTTTTGCTAATGCAACCATTGTTCTAAGTCCCAAGTATAGGAATGCATGCATGCAAATATGTACATATGCAATTTTGAATTTCCTCATACCTTAATGTCAAGTGAGATTTTTATAGATATGGGTTCTTTGATTTAATGTAAGCCATTTACAATTACATACTGATGAAAGACTAGCAAAAATAATAGAGTAAAAAAATCAAGAAATAATCCTTTGAATTCATTAATAAAAGACAAGTGACTTAATTTAAAAACAAGCACATAATTTGGGTAGCTAACTCTCAAAAAGAAATTAAAATAACCCAGCAGCATGTTTAACATGATCATCTACCAGAAAAATGCATGTGAAACCACAATAAGGTTGTACTTGCGTGCACAAGGATGCTCATATTCAGAAGACAGATCACAGCAAATGCTGGTAAAGATGCTGACAAATGAAACTCACTCGCTGCTAGCGGGACTATGCAGCAGTACAGTCACTTTGAAAAAAGGTACACGAGTCCTTCAAAGGATTGCATGTAGAGCTACCCAGTGATTCTAGTCATGGGATTCAGTCATTAGAGATGAAAGCTTGCTTCCACACAAAATAAACACAAATATTTATGGCAACATCACTCAAAATGGCTTAGCAGTGGAAAGAATGCAGCTACCTAACAGCAGGTGAATGGACCAACAGTATATATTCAGATAGAATATCATTGATTAATAAAAATGAAAAAATATACACTGTACAAAAAGATGAACTTTTTTTGTTGTGTGTTTTGTTTTTTGAGACAGGGTTTCTGTGTGTAGCTTTGTGCCTTTCCTGGAACTCACTCTGTAGACCAGGCTGGCCTCGAACTCATGGAGATCCACCTGCCTCTGCCTTCCAAGTGTTGAGATTAAAGATGTGTGCCACCACTGCCCAGCGTAAGATGAACTTTTAATAATTTACAGTAAATGAAAGAAACCAGTTATAAGAATGACATATGACATGATTCCATTTATAGTAAATGCTTAGATTATGCAAATCCACACACATAAAAGTGGGTCAGCGGTTGCCTAGGACTAGAGGCAATGGACAGATTACCATGTTCTAAAAGCAGTCGTGGCAGACAGCTGCGCAACAACACTGAACAGTCGAGGGCTGGAGAGACGGTCCATCCGGCAGCACCGGCTGCTCGTCCAGGAAACCAGAGTTTAGTTCACGTCACCCACGCTGGCAGCTCCAGGGCAGCCAATGCCCTCTTCTGGCCTCTGTGTGCTGTGTCACACAAGGGTCATACATACACATACAGATACATAAAAATAAATTATGTATATAAAAGCGGTTTTTGTACTTCAGGAAGGATCAGAAATTAGAGCTATCAATTACTCCTAAAGACAAATATATAAAAAGAAGAGAATAAAAACATTGTTTGATATTTCATAAAGCAAGAGTTAAATCCTCTCCATAAATTCATGGGCATGGGGCTTCCCCGAACCCCACTCTTCAGTTTAGGGTTGGTGGTTTCTTTTACCAAGGAGCAGTGAGTCTGACTTGGAACCTGTGTTTTGGAGTCTGGAATTCAAAATCTGGATGAAGGGGAGGTGAGATGGGCAATGAAGAACCAAGGGAATTAAATTACAGCTCATATGTTGAAGGCTAAAGTATAAGAAGTCAGAAAGAAAGTAAAAAGGATAAGAAAACTGTACAGGTGGACAGTTCAGTATAGAGCTTGCCTAATGTTCTATCTCCAGGACAAAAGAGAGGCCAGGGGAAAAGAGTAGCACAAAACAAGACCATGAAGGGATGGATGTCATAAATGATGCAACACAGGAATATTTCTGATATCTTGAAGAATGTATTTATAACAGGGATACTGAAATGGCCTGTGACATGCTTGGATTCAGGAGGACATTCATTTAATATTCTCAGGGGAGTTTTTATCAAACCTGGAATTCTATACGTAACAAAATCATTAGGCAAATGTCACTGTAGAGTACCAAGCAAGAAAGAGGAAGCCAGAGAATCCATGCAATTGAGGATTCAGCACAAGAAAGAGAGCAAACAAAAACTCAGCATGCTGATTAAGAACCTCGGAGGAGACCTGAGGACAGAAGACTGGGTGGGACAGAGCTAGGAAACTGCACCTATGCTGGGGGGAACCTGAAGCAAACCCACAAGGTCCTTGGAAGTGAGGAGCTTGGAGACAGGGGTTTTTAGTGTCAGGAATTTAGCCACTAGTTTAGCCAACAAAGAGTTTTAGCGGAAGGAACATAGAGGTGCAGAAGCACACAGCTATCGCGGAGCTCTCCAGGGTTGATGAACCACCTTGCTCTTCTACTCACGTTTTGAACAATGTGGCAAATAAGGGTAAAGGAATTCTGATTAAGGACAAAATAGTACCCAACGCGCGCGCGCGCACACACACACACACACACACACACACACACATGCACACACGCACGCACGCACGCATGCACCCACACACACACTTTCCCAGTGATACAGCCCTGAGAGGGTAGCTGTAAGGAAGAGACTCTCATTAGATTCCAAAATCTACTGGTCCCTTGATCTTGTGCTTCCTGAAGCCCAGAACTGTCAGAAGGATATTGGTTATTTATAATATACTGTGAGTATGAGTGCCAAATGGAATTTCAGTACCGGAAATGGGCAGGTCTTCCCTCTCAGCAGTGTAGAGCAAACCTGGGATGTGGAAGAAAAGCAAGCTTGCTCCTTCTTTTCAGAGAACTTCCAGAAAAGCAGACAGGGAAAGGGCTATTCCACCAACAATGTCAACCAGACCAAGCCACTCCGACCCTAGAGAAAAGTAAATGAATAAATGAACCAAGAGGCAGAGAATGCACTGGAATGTTTAGCTGAGTTTCATCCTCACAGAAGAGAGTTAGGAGTTCTCTCCTGACATCGATGAGGCAAATATAAAGAGGGATTCAACAGAAATCATCACAATGCCACAAAACAGTGGAATGCATACATAACCTGGTGGTGGCAGAAGATAGCCAAGTCCCCATCCTTACAATAACGTTTTAACAGATACCTCTAAGACGGAGTATCAAGCAATCATAGTACACACTTGGCTGGAAGGGGTCTAGGGGGAGGGGGAGGGCAGGTACTCCTGACATTGTGACAGTAAGACTTTAGACACTATGCTTTAAAACTTCACATGAGGCTGGATCCTGTTTAGCTGCTGATACCTGGACACCAGTGGCATTCAGAAATAGCAACATCACAGCACATAGAGTTCACCCTAAGTTTTAATAGGAAGTTAATTTTAGACACCTTTTTAAAGGATGGAAAAGACACTTGAGGTGCCTCCTCTTCCATTCTCTAATCTGATTCATGGACGTCCGGGGCTCCTCATCTGCACTCATGCACCTGGCCTAGCTGGGGCCGCTTAGCTGGGGCCTCCGAAGCTTTGTAATCCCCTGTGGCCATCTTCCCCGCCAGTTCTCCACCCGGGACAAAAGGGCTCTGCTAATGTTTTCAGAGGTCACCATGGCAGCAGTCATAGAGCAGGCCCTCAGAATTTCCAGAATAAATGAATGTCATTGCTCACCCTGGCTGGGTGCTTGTTTCCCCAAGTAGCCTTCTAAGATTCCTATCCTAGGACCCGGCATCTCCATCAAGCTTACCATTTTTCAATAGACAGAATCTAGTCTCTTCTTTCTTTCATTCCTCCCACTTTCTCTCCTCCCTCCATCCCTCTCTTCCTTTCCAGGGAAGCCTATTATTTTTATTATACATGGAATTCCATCTCTAGCTGTGGTGTGCACTAATCATTTGCAGGCTTTCTCAGAACTGTAACAGGACATATGGCCTCTTTTGGAGGACTGGAGGCTAAGCAATGTAACGTCTCTGTGATGAGACTCTCTGTAAGACAGCCTTATTATAACTGCCCTCTTTTCTTCCTCCTTATCCTATGAAATCTGAACAAATAATTTTATCTTCTTCTCTTGTAAGTCCAGAGCCAAGGCTCTGTGCCTCATCAGGGTCAAGAGTACTCCAGGAATACTGCCACTTCAGTGAAGCCATAGTCACATATTATTGCCTTCTTTCCATCAGAACTAGATCTAAAGCAGCAATTATGCACCCCCACCTGTTAGCTAACCAGGGCCATAGAGCTGTTCAGAAGTGCCTGTCTCTGTGAAGGTGTCTATGGGAGTCCACAGTACAAACAAGGAAACACAAGAGCCATACAAAAGAGCAACACCCATCACACAACTCTCTAAGTCCATCCAGCCAAGAGCAGAGATGCCCACCCTGGTCCTAAGCCACGTCTCAGCAGCCCTCATGTTACGTTCAGCCAAATGGCCACTGATCTAAGTGCCAGCCATGCTGGTGACTGAAGGGCCAAGGCTGAGCCATAGCTCAGCTAGAGAGCATGGGTGAGTTCCTTCTCACTGAGCCCTCACTTCGCATCTGTAACACGAAAGTGCAAAGTTCTTAGCCATTTGAAAGTTTCAGGATTTTAAGTAAATGCTGATGGTTTCTCTAGATGTCTATTATCTGACCAATTTTTAAAGCAAAATATCACATAAATATTGAATACTAGAGTTAAAATAAAAATTTCAGTATTAAGCAAAATATAAACATTACATCTCTTCCCTTGTTTTTTTTTTCTACTTTACATTCAAGTTCTTTTCCCCATGCAATGAAGCTCTTTATCCTGTTTTTTCTAAATCTATTGTTCTGCTGCTTCTCCAGTAGATGGCACCCCATTACAACTTTCAATCACTTTTTGACTAAACACTCATTTCAGGCTGCAAAACAACTAGCCAGAAAAAAGGTAAATGCAGCGTTAAGAGAATTGGGTTCTACATACAGTAAACCATTAAGTAATTCACATGTTTTAAATTTTAGGGTTTTTTTTAGAGCCTTGTATAAACACTGTATGTACATTATTCCCACCATGCCCTCCTCCCCTTTCCAACTCTCTTATATCCTCCCCACACCCCGCCAAATTTATGATTTCTTCTTTGATTATTGTGACCACATGTACATACATATGTATGTATGTGCACATGCATGTGCATACAGCTTACAGAGTCCATTTAGTGTTGCTTGTACTGTAGATGTGTCCATGGCCAACAGCTTGGGTTTGGACACCCTCTGCAGGACTTTGTCCCTTTCTCAGCAGCCATTGACCACCTGTAGCTCTTCATGCACATGGGATGGGACCATGTAGAATCTCCCCTGCCCAAGCCGTCATGTCAACTGTTATTATACTGGTCTTGTTCAGGCAACTGTATTATTAAGATTTCAAGGGTATGTTTTCCCTATCATGCCTAGGGAACACTATTTAACAAGAATCCTAGATTGGTTTTATAAATTTATTTTTGTATATGCCGTGTGTGTGTGTGTGTGTGTGTGTGTGTGTGTGTGTGTGTGTGTGTGAAAGCCCAGCCTGGAGCAACTCTGGATCAAGCATCACTAGCCCACAGATTCTGTGGGCTCTGGGAATCTGTGGTACTGCAACCAGCCAGTGGGCAGGCTGCACAGCAGGACTGGCAGGGCTGTCCAGCTCTTTCACTGGGTTCTAAGACCTTTCTATTCCAGCTCCTAAAATCTACATAAACCCTAATTTCCCCTCTCCATAGATGTTAGGTTCTTTAAACACAAAGATTTAGGTGGCATGATTTGGTGGGTCCCTGCTTTTGTAATCCCTGTCCTCTGCCAGGGGACTTAACTGAGCCATTCCTCTCGATGGCAGTTTTGGAGAGTGGAGTACACCAGTGACCTTTCTAAACCCCCTGGGCTGAGTTAATCCTGATAGTCACTGCCATGATCTTCTAGACAAGTGTCTAGTTGTCTAGAAATAGCTTATCTATTTTGAGATGGGTTTTCAGTGACCCTTCTCAGCTCCCTCTGGTGGTGGAAGCCTCTCCTACACACAGCTGAATCTGAAGATCCGTGGATTTAGACACAGCGCTGTACTCTACAAAGACAGGAGAGTGCACATTTTAGTCTTCTGATTGAGCTGATTAAGGAAAGTCTCACTTATTCCCAGGTTAGATTTCTTTGGACAGATCTTCACTTCACTAATTCTGAATGACTATTTTAGCTTCCAGGTGTGTTTTCCCCAGCCTGAAGAGCCTCCTGAGTGGTGACAACGTGCAAACTAAGGTGTGAGTGTCACAGTCCAGTTTCTCTACTAGTTGTGGAGTCTTAATTCTTTTCTAATCCCTGTTTAAAGCACCTTTCATGTGAACTTATTTACTCATTAAAGCAACCAACCCTACGGGGTTGCTATGATTATTGCTCGCATTTCTCACAAAGCTGTTTCATCTTTTCTCATGTGCTACAAACCAGAAGAGCAAATACATATCTCTCCGATTTAACCACACTACTTTGTAAATCAACTGAGTCTGCAGGGGCCTTAAAGAGGCCCCAGACTCACTGCAGCAGCTCAGGCCAATCCTTGGGAGGTAGGGAGGTTGTTTAACCTCTGTAGGACAATCAAAAAATTTGACTTGGAAATTCCAAACCTGAGCTTTTGGAAGCTTAACAGTAACAGAGGGGCCAACTTCCAAATGTGATCACAGAAGAGAGAGAATCGAGGCTGATGTCATGTTTGCATGTACTACAAAAGAGGGGCTGCCTGTGACAGTTTGCCAAGGACTCGGGAGCTTATGAGCATGTGGGGCTAGGAAGGGATGGGAAACGTGAGACAGCTCACCTGCCTTACAGAGGCACAGGGTTTTATTACGAATCACCAGGCACTCCAGGCATCTCTTACCCCATTCCATGACAGACTCTTTGTTCACTGGTGCTCACCTCCCCCACAACACTGAATCAGGTAGATTTAACCATGACAGTCTACATCCTTCTGAAGGGTTTCCCACTTGGGTTTAGTGCAAAGGAGAAAAATCCCTGTTTTACACCAATAACAAAGAAGTTACAGAATTTATTATCATCAAAAGTAGAATTGGACTGTGAGTGGTGGTTCATATCTATAGTCTAGCCCTTTAGAAGCTGAGGCAGGAGGAGGATACCTGTGAATATGAGGCTTCATGGGCTACATAATGAGTTCCTCACCAACCTAGGCTATATAACAAGACCTTGTTTCAAAAAAAGAAAGAAAAATAAAACAAACAAGAAAGTAGAAAATATAGTAGTCACCTTGTTTATGAAGCATGCATTCCAGAAGTCCTAGAAGATGCCTGAGCTACAGAGAATATCAAACCCTATATATACTATGCTCTTTCTCTACACACATAATGATAATAATGTTTATTTACAAATTAGGTGAAATGAAAGGTTCATAGTAAGAACTAATAATGATAAAAACAATAGTAACAATACACAGTAATAAAATCACCACCATCATTACTCTCACACTCTAGAATCATTATTAGAAAAAATAAGGGTTATATGAACACAATCACTGTGACACCATCACAGTCTGAAGTTACTAAAACACTTGGGTAATCTCCTAAGTGGCTGATGGACAAGTAGTACATACACTGAAGATACGCTGAACAAAGATGATTCACATCTCAGGAGATAAGATGTGGGTTGACTCCATTTCTAGTTTTCCATACTTGAATCTATTTTCTCCAAACTCTCTTAAAATTTTGTTTTTAACAATGCATTCAATATGATTTTTTAGCTCCTAACAGATATGGGGTTTAGATTGTTTTAATAACAAAATTTTAGCTACAAACTCTGTCTTAGAATGTCATATGAGTTCCTGAGGTCACCTATCAGCACCGAAAGGAAGTAGACTTGACCCCATAAAAACTCATGACACTCTTGTTACCCAGTTTTCAGACCTGTGATTTAGGAGAGTTAGAGCTTAGTACTAAGTCTTCAACCACTTAGATACCAGTTCTTCTAGATTAAACTGGGAGTGACCCTTGCTCTTGTTGACCTCCTCCAAGAACAACTTACAAACTCATTATGAAGAGTATAGTAATGCTAAAAACCCTCTATACACCTTGCCCTTTATTGTGTTCAAATTAGGTCCCATAATTTCAAATGCAGCAACTAAAATAAAAAATGGCAGGACTCGGCCTGTAGCTCGATGACAAAGCACATACTTAGACAAAACAAAACCATATGATGCAGTATGAACAAGCAAAATGGTCAGAAAATTTTAGGTAAACACACTGAACTAATTTTTTTAAGGGAGAGAGCTGAGTTCACCCAGGCAAGAAGGTAGGCTAACTGAAGATCTTCACCTATTCCTCCTCTCCTCCAAATCCAATCCCCTAGTCTCATCCCCAGCTCCATAGCAGACTACCTGCCGTGGCCTCTCCTCACTCTCTACCCCTATTCCTAGAGTATTAAGCAGATTCTGGTGGAAAATCCTGCTTTCCTTCCTCTTGTGGACCCGACAGCTCCACCCTCCCAGCCAATCCACATTGCTAAGTGTCAGCTTACAATATCTGGAAGCACATTTTACACAGAACCCATAGGGACCTTACCTATCAGGACCTCAGAAGAATCCCCTACCAGGCAAGGTACAGCCACTACACTCTCCAAAGGAAAAGAGAAAAAACAGAAGCCAAGGAGCAAAACATCCACCCAACAAAGAAAGACCACATATTGCCCTGGCCAGCAGGGTCCTTAACGGGGACCTAAAGGGAAGGACTGTGAATGAGAGGGACAAGAGACAAAGAATGAGAGCAAGACAGGACGTCTGATCAAGCTCCAAATTTTTATTTTTCTCTCAAGGCATATATACGTAGGCAAAGAGGGTTGAGAGCAGGAAGGGACTTAATTATGAGGGTCGCAAGCCGGAAAGGACCTAAGTATGGGGGTTGCAAGCAGGAAGGGACTTAATTATGGGCTGTTCGGCCAGCAGGGAATGTTGCTCTGAGGGTTATCTATCTACCCTTGTCTAACTGCCTAATTGCTTAACTGCAGCTCCTTCACCTGATATCTGAGAAGAGGTTCTGGTATCTGTGAGAAGAGGTTCTGGTGCTATGGAGACTTAAGCAAGGCCTAGATCTAAGAAAAGAGGAGAGAAGCCCAAATATGGCAGCATGTGTGTCAAGGGTCGCTTAGGTTTATGGCTCCCGTCAACATATCAGCACCCAGAATTATAATCTTCCCAAACCCAGATGCCTAGACTTTAGTGTATGATCACAACAGCCAGTACAATATGTCCCCACTATATCCACCAACACTGCAGCAGTCGCCCCTGTGTATCGCAGCACAGCTGAAACCCAAGACAAAGGCCTTAAAACAGCCTTTGTGAATGTTAGATGTTCTTAACGAAAAAAATGAATAAATCTTTTAAAGAAATCCATGAAAACACAAACAGGAAGGAAATGAATAAAACGCTTCAAAATAAAGTAGAAATAAAATCAGTAAAGAAAACACAACTGAGGGAAATTGTGGTTGTTTATCTTTGCTCTTTTGAGGCACCCACCACCTAGCTCCCAAAGAAATCACACACAGAAGCTTATTCTTAATTGTAAATGCACGGCCTTAGGTTGGCTCTTTTCTAGCCAGCTTTCCTTAACTTAAATTATCCTGTCAACCTTTGGCCTCAGGAGCTTTTACCTTTCTCTGTGTCTGTGTACCTCTTCTTTCCTTCTTACTCTGTGTCTGGCTGTGCAGCTGGGTGGCTGGCCCCTGAAGGCCTCCTCCTTCCTCTCTCATTCCTCCTTTTTTTCTCCTTCCCAGATTTCTCCTTCTATTTATTCTCTCTGCCTGCCAGCCTCTCCTATCCTTTCTCCTGCCTCAACATTGGCCGTTCAGCTCTTTATTAGACCATCAGGTATTTAAGACAGGCAAAGTAACACATCTTCACAGAGTTAAACAAATGCAACATAAAAGTAACACACCTTAAAATGATATTGTCCAACAGAAAATCCACAAATGAAAATTTTAGGACTCAAAGAGGAACCTCAGAGGCAAGTCTCACCAACAGAACACATGAAATAGGAGGGAGAATCTAGGGCATCCAAAGCACAATAGAAGAAATGGATACCTTGGTCAAAGACAATGTTAAATCTAAAAAAATTCATGGCACAAAACTCCCAGGAAATCTGGAACACTATGAAAAGACCAAACCTAAAAATAATAGTAGCAGAGGAAGCAGAAGAAACCCAGGCCAAAGGCACAGAAAGTATTTTCAACAAAATCATAGAAGAAAATTTCCCTAGCATAAAAAAGAAGATGCCTATCAAGGTACAAGAAGCATACAGACTACCACATAGACTGGACCAGAAAAGAAAGTCTCCTCAGTATATAATAATCAAACATTAAATGTATAGAACAAAGAAAGAATATTAAAAGCTGTGAAGGAAAAAGACCAAGTAACATATTAGAATAATTCTAATAAGCAGACTTATTAGAATTACACCTGATTTCTCAGTGCAGACTCTAAAAGCCAGAAGTAGCTGGACAGATGTTCTACAGACTATAAGACCACAGATGACAGCCCAGACTGCTCTAGCCAGCAAAACTTTTAATTACCTTAAATAGAGAAAATAAAACCAAATTTAAGCAACATTTATCTACAAATCTCGCTCTTCAGCCATCCTAAAGGATTTAGCCACACACACACACACACACACACACACACACACACACACACACACACACACTCATGCTCTTGTACACAAGACAAAAGCAAAATAACAGGAATAAATAAACACTGATCATTGATATCTCTCAACACCAATAGTCCCAATTCCCCAGTAAAAAGACACAGACTGAGTGGATGTAAAAACAGTATTTATCCTTCTGCTGCATCCAAGAAATACCTTAACATCAATGGTAGACATTAGCTCAGGGGTAAAAGGATGGAAAAAGATATTCCAATCAAATGACCTAAGAAGCAAGCTAGTGTGACCATTTTCATATCTGACAAAAGAGACTTGGAGGCTCCTTGTCTTGCAATGTCATTTACAGGCCCTTCTTTTTTAAAAATGTTATCTTAATGCTTTTATATAAGATATAATTAATATAATTATATATAAATTATACATACATATATATACACACACACATATATATATATTTCACTCTTTTTACCCTGCAGGTCCTCAGCACCTATATTATGGCTTCTGGTTTACTGTTTTTATGGGACTCTTGAGTGTGCAAACAAGTGGGTCTCTGTTTCCTGTGCCTTCTCTTGGGCTCTTTTTTTTTTCTATTTTTTTTGTCCAATTCAGATGCGTTATAATAAGTTTCATCTTATTTTATGTTATTTTATATTTTACTACATTCCCCTAGAAGCCTGTTTTTTTTTAATGAGAGACCGAAAGGGGGTAGATTCAGATGGGAGGGGATATGGGAAAGAACTTGGAGATCCAGAGGGAGGAGAAACTGTAACTAGAATATATTATATGAGAAAAAAAAACTATTTCCAATAAAAGAGCAAAGAAAGAATTATGTTTAACAAATGTAAAAAAAAACCGTGATATATATCACTGTGTGGGTACTAGGAAGGCTGATCATTTTAAAAGGCAATGCCCAATACTGCTTACAATTAGGAGCAATTAAAAATCTCATATTTTAAGAAGACTGAGAGTGGGAGAAATAGTATTTTTCAGGAAAAAACACACCAATTGTTTATCCTAATATGGTTAGCCCTGAAGATAAACATAAAAGTAACATACAGATTGAGACGGTTATATTTAGGAATATATACGCATATACATATGCATATATGCAAGTAAACAATTAGTGGAAAAAAGAGGCCATGAATATGGAAGAGAGCATGGAAGGTCTATGGTAGGACTTGGAGGATGGGAAGGGAAGGAGGAAATTATGTAAGTATGTTATAACCTCAAAATTAAAAGAAATAATAAAAAGAGGTGAGGGCTTGGACAGTGGCTCAGTTGATAAAGTGCTTGTGATAGAAGTAGTAGCCTGGCTTCCGATCTCCAGTACCCACACAAAAAGCAAGGCACCCTACCATGTACCTGCTATCAGAGCTGGTAGCTGGGGTGGACATGAGATGGACAAACCTCTAAGGACTGCTGGTCAACCAGTCTAGGTAGATTCAATATCACACACACACACACACACACACACACACACACACACACACACACACACACACACATTCATACACAGATAGGTACTGTTTAAAATTGCTTCCCAGACTAGAATTCTATTCAAGTGTTCATATTAGAGCCTGTCAATGATACACACTGGGAAACTACAAATAAACACAATTTTATATACTTTTATTAAGTATACCTTTATTAAGCTGGGCGGTGGTGGCGCACGCCTTTAATCCCAGCACTTGGGGCAGAGCCAGCGGATCTCTGTGAGTTCGAGCCAGCCTGGCTACAAGTGAGTTCAGGAGAGGCGCAAAGCTACACAGAGAAACCCTGTCTCGAAAACCAAAAAAAAAAAAAAAAAAAAAAAAAAAAAAAAAAAAAAAGTATACCTTTATTAATCCTCAACAGGAAGCTGACGTAGTGGAGACATGACTGTCCAGAAATCCCCTGACCTGGACTAATAGAAGTGATCCCACACATCCACTGTCTAGTCACAGTGAAGCTTTGTCTTCGCTCAGCATCGTCCCCAGAAGCATCTGAGTCAGCGCTGGCTCCATGAAGGTCTGCTTCTGTTCTGTGCTCAGTCTAGGGTAGAGAAATATGCTTCTTGAGAGGAAGAGCCCTTGTCCAGACAATGAGAGCAGCTTTCTGAGTGAGTATTGTTCATAGCCTCTGCTGCCCATTTCATTTGTTCTATCTCCCAAATTTTACTTGTATACCTCTGGGATAAAATTGATTCGATCTTTTAAGATATAAAGCATGTCTGCTTAACCCAGCTCAAAAGACACTCATTGCCCTGCTTATTTTAATAGCCATGAGATCTAGTAATGAACACTGAACTGCAGAGATTAAGCTGAGGAAAGCACTCTCCCCATCATGCTTTACCCATTAAACATGTGTGAATGTGTGATGATGTCGGCTTTCCTTGTGCCTGACGGCTGAGTTTGAGACAGTGGCTGTCAGATGCTAGAAGAGGCATGATTTATGTTAGGGATATTTTTGGACTCTGACATACCCAGCTTCACAGAGAAGGAGTCATTACTGAATCAAGATCGTGACAATAGGCAGTTTCTCACAAAGAAATTACCTTTGAGTTACTAACGAGTGTGAGAACCGAGTTCCAGTCTTATCACTCACCCATGGCTTCTGGGCATGTGAGCCCACAAATTTTCATTTGTGTTTATTCCACTGACAACATGCATCCCATTCCCAGTTGTCTTTCCCTGGTCTTACTGGCATTGTCACTGGGAACCACGGAAATAAACAATAACGTTAGTGAAGAACCAGCTGCCAGGCTTGGCTCACCATTCACATGCTGTCCTCTCCAGCCTGGCTTTCTCAAAAACAGTGACTCAGGAACACTCTGGTTACCCACGGAGGAAACACATTTCTAATCATAAGCCTACTGCCATTGCCCTCACTAGGGACTACAAAATGGCTGTAAGTGAATGGAAACTGCAGGCTGATGTGTGACCTGGATTTAAAATACTGTTCCCTCAAGGAATTAAAAAGAGCAGCAGAAGAGAGTGGAATGGATTTGTAATTGTTTTTACAGAGGATGCATATGTCAGAACCAAACTGCACCAGCCTGTGCACCTTATCAACAGCTACAACTTCAATGTGGGATTCTGGCGACTGCATACTTGCCTGGGTATTTTAGCATGGGAACATGTGAATAAATTATCCAGATCTGAAACTCTGACATGGATCTCAATGCCAGTCCATCTGACTTCCCTGAAACTTCTGCCTTCTCCAGAAGCTGTCTATCACAGATGCAGGAATATTTTACATTTTCCCATTTGTAATCACCTCCAACCTTCATCTTCTGCCTTCTCCAGAAGCTGTCCCTCACAGATGCAGGAATATCACATTTTCCCATTTGTAATCACCTCCAACCTCCATCTTCTGCACTCCATGCTGCCCTGCTGTCATTGGTAGCATCCCTGGAATCTCGTCTGCACTCTAGCTGATGCTTCGTTCAGAACACTGGCTCCTGAAACGGGCTTCTGGCAGTGTGTGTTCAGAGGGTTTCAATGATGCACATGAACATGAGAGAAAGTCCCTCCGAGGGCTCCAGTCCATAGACGAGGCATTCAAAGGACTGGAATTGGCTTCTCTAGAAATGATGTAATGTTTTTCATCCCACTTCCCTCTGTCTCCTCTCCTTATGTGACCAGTATCTCCAAATTGCATACACACACGAAGCTGCCATCAATATTCTTTGCTCTGTTATGAAAGACCCCTTTTTATTCTCTTTGCTAACAGCTCCTCTGTAGTTAGAAGTTTTCCTGTGTCCCAGCCAGCCAGCAGTCGAGACAAATCTCTCCCACTCGCATGCCCCAAGTAAGCTTACAGAGGCTTAATATTAATATTAATATTAGCTCAGGCTTATTACTGACTAGCTCTTATACTTAATTTAATCCATAATTCTTATCTATGTTTAGCCATGTGGCTTGGTATCTTTTCTCAGTTCTGCCTTGACATCTTGCTTTCTCTGTGTCTGGCTGGTGACTCCTGACTCATCCTTCCTCTTCCTAGAATCCTCCCTGTCTGCTTATCCCACCTATACTCTCTGCCTGGCTACTAGCCAATCAGCATTTTATTTATCAACCAATCAGAGCAACACATATTCACAGCATACAGAACAACATCCCACAGGACTCCTCAAGACCCCTTAGCAAGCAACAAAAACCATGAAGAAATTAGGTTATGGCTTTCTTCAACTCAAAGAGAAGAAATGTACAAAGATGGCAAGCTTGCTCCAGGAAAAGACAGAACCAGGGGTTGAGATAACATCTTCAGAAATCTATCTTTGTAACCCCTCACGAGGGAGCTGAAGCATGGGGATTATAAGCTTAAGGCCTGGCACAAATAAAAAGACCACTGTCCCAAAAGAAAGAAAAATCCATGAGTGGATAATCCATCACATATGAAACGCAGTGGATAACTGTATGCCCTTGGACATAAAGGAAAGCGTTGCATTTTTCTAGCTCAGGTTAACTAGAATATCTTTTCTATGTGTAGCTATAAATAAAAAATCATCACCACAAGAACTAACACAACCTTAGGCCTATACATCTAGGGTTAACACAGATCCCACCTAGGCCTTCTGGACATCAGATTCTGGTTAATGCTGTTACAGAAGAAGATACTATAATATATGACAGTGGTGATAGACAGGGAAAATATTACAGGTTCAAGCCATGCGTAGAGCCACAGGTTAATCTTATCAATCCATTCCTGCCATCCAAACTCAGAAACTGAATCTTGGAGTAGGTCCCTCCACACATGCTCAGCTTCACGTAGACTGGTTTCAGGCACAGTACAGGGGAGTTCATTGCTGCTAATCTGCATAATCTTGTCCACACTTTCTTTTTAGATACTATAGGTAGGTTTTGGAGCACAGACCAAATGACTCGTATTCTTTACCCTCTTATTCTTTAGGTCTTGTGCTAGATGAGTACCATTCTAGTTATGGTGTGAGACTCTGTCACAGCCATAGCTGCAACCTTAGAGAACTAACTGGACATTCAGAAAATGGAGCTGACACTGACGCAGCCCTGCTTCATGGCAGCTTTGCATTCTGTGACTCTCATGTGCATGGTGGACACTGCTGAAATGGGAACTGTTTCGAAGGAGTAAATGAGAGATTTGAAGAGCTAACTTTCTAGCACTTTTGAAAACCCAGGCAAGCAACCTCAGGTGTATATTCTCTTCATCAGTATAAGAACTTGTTATCATGTCCTACACCACCCTCTTGTCCCCTATAATCTGTATTGGGGTTCCCTAGAGGAACAGAAGGGACAGAGTGAACATACATTAAGCTAGGATTTATGAGATTGCCTCCCACAGTGAAGTCTGAGTAATGCAACAACGAGTGTCTGACATGAAAAGCCAATAACCTGATAGTTAATCAGTCCTCCAGACAGACTGACACAGCAGTCTGAGTCTGGTACTGAAAGCCTGGAGGAGTCGTGGAGAGTCACTGGTCTTCATACCAGGGAAGCCTAAAGAAACTGCCTCTAATCCCAGGGAAGCAAGCAAGCAGCAGCAGCAGCAGCAGCAGCAGCAGCATAGATGAACTCACCAGTGATGGCAAAAGTTCTCTTCTGCCACCATTTAAGCATTATCATTGCTGTCCATTGCATGTAGTGTAGCAGTTGAATTAGCTTCCCAGCCTATATTGGCTCTGATTAGCCAACTTGATCATCCTTAAGCAATTTACTATGACCAGCCATTCATTACCAGTAAGTATCCAGGTTATTTCCACCATTTTGACTTTGTAGCTTGGGTTTGGGCTTTGTTTTGAGACAGGGTATCATGTAGCACAAAGGTCAGCCTTGTTATTTAGCATGATTTTGAACTTCTAACCCTACTGTCTTTACCTCTACTGCTAGCATAACAGGTATGCACCACTATGCCCAGTTTATTTGATGTTAGGGATCAGACTTAGGACTTCATGCATGCAAGAAGAGCAGTTTATCAGCTGAGCTACATTCCTAGACCCTGATTTTTATTATTTATTTATTTACTCACTTACTTATTTATTATCTTTGTTTTATTTTATTATTATAAACAATGCAGCAACAAAAGATGACTAATCACTTAGACAATGAATGATATAACCGCTCCATGAATGATAAGGGAAAAATATAGACACTAACTGTTAAACTATTTCAGAACATACTTTGCTGTAATAATAGAGAAAAGATTATGTATTCCAATCAGCCCTAAAACACTTGAGAGGGACTTTTCATTTGGAACTAATGGCTGTATCTCCAAAATCAGGCAGGTCAAGGAGCTCAGCACAGCTATGATTATGATTCCCAATCACACTGATTTAAATGCTCACCTTAAATAACTATGTCTATAATGGAGAAATTTCCAATATTTACTAGAGAATACGAATCAAGACTTTTCAGAACCATTCTAATGATATTCCCTACTTGTAGCTATTTTCAAAAGATAATTATACCTGTATGTGTGGAGTAAGTCTACTGAAGTGGTCACTGTCGAGGCATCACACTCAAAAGCAAATGTTTTGAAACATGGTGTTTAAGTGCCAAGACTTTGTTTCAAACAAAGTCATATATAAAATTCCAATACATAAAATAAATAAAGTGCTAGGGAGGTAGTTCAATGATTAAGAACACGTACTACTCTCCCAGAGGACCTGTGTTCAGTTCCTAGCACCCACATCAGTTGGCTCACAACTACCTGTAACTCTAGCTCCAAGGCCCAACACTCTTTTCTGGTCTCTGCAAACATTTTTCTTCAGGAACACATAGCTACACATAACACAGATAGACCTCTACATACAGCGCACACATACACACACAAAATTAAAAGTAAAACTTGATAAAATAAATTCAAGTAGGATAATATATCAATTGCTGAAGTAGAAGGCTACTTAAGAGCAGTAGGATGCAGACATGGGGACACGGCCCTCTCCCACTTGGTGGTCCCATAGTAGTGCTAATGAACTCCAGGGGCTTCTGGAAGAACAGTTTGAAAGCAGATCTGATGCCTCTCAGCACCAGGCTCTTGACTACAATTGTAAGACAGATTATCTGATTCAATTTATTATGATACACAAATGTGAAGGAAATCATTTAAAGTAATAATAATGTACCAAGACTCTACTTAAATAGCAGCAACCCAAGAAGACTACCCACATCGTGGTTATGAAGGACAGCCAGTAACCCAAGAAGACTACCCACATCGTGGTTATGAAGGACAGCCAGTAACCCAAGAAGACTACCCACATCGTGGTTATGGAGGACAGCCAGTGACCCAAGAAGACTACCCACCATGCTATGAGGACAGCAGTAACCAAGAAGACTACCCACACCATGGTTATGAAGGACAGCCAGTAACCCAAGAAGACTACCCACACCATGGTTATGAAGGACAGCCAGTAACCCAAGAAGACTACCCACATCGTGGTTATGGAGGACAGCCAGTAACCCAAGAAGACTACCTACACCATGGCTATTGAGGACAGCCAGTAACCCAAGAAGACTACCCACACCATGGCTATGGAGGACAGCCAGTAACCCAAGAAGACTACCCACACCATGGTTATGGAGGACAGCCAGTAACCCAGGAAGACTACCCACACTATGGCTATGGAGGACAGCCAGTGACCCAAGAAGACTGCCCACACCGTGGCTATGGAGGACAACCAGTGACCCAAGAAGGCTACCCACACCATGGTTATGAAGGACAGCCAGTGACCCAAGAAGACTGCCCACACCATGGTTATGGAGGACAGCCAGTGACCCAAGAAGACTGCCCACACCATGGCTATGGAGGACAGCCAGTGTTTTGATTTTTGTGTACTAGCCACTTATAGCGATTGCCTACGTGCATATTCAGTTTTTAAATACTTGAAAATAGTAAAAGTAAAATAGTATTTTGTTTTCATCTTTGCATTGAATTATGCTGTTTTCCTTCCTTGGTTTCTCTCTCTTCTTCCACAACTAAGTAACCCTTGTAACAGCTTGTTCTCTGTTATTGTATACTTTTATGTCATCCAAACTTATATAGACATATGCATAAATCTACAAGGAATGACAATTTTGTTATTAATGCATATGGAATGATTACATAGTAGATATTTCTTAACATGCTGACTTTCCCACTGAACAGTCATCTGTGAAAATCCCTCCTGTTAGACCAGGATAATATCAGTCTATTTTTCAGTGTAATAGTCCATGATAGAGACCTGCCACAATGTATTCAATAATTTCCTACCAACAATTTATTTCCATTTTGTTTTTTTTTGTCTGTAATTTGTTTGCTGTTTTGTTTTACTATTAAAAGCAACATAGCAACAATCATTTTTGTACACAATTCATTAGACACAGCTGATTTTATTCCCAAATATGAGACGACTAAATGAAAGGATATACAAAATTTAAAATTTGACAGCATTGGGTTGTCTTTTTGAAAATATAATTTATATTTTCACAAGTAATGATTAAGTTGTGGACAAATTTGCTAAATTTGCCCCATATCCTCTAACACTGAGTATTATCATTCTTACACATTTTTATATTGTACATATTTCTTTTATAAAATAAATTTATTTACTTATTTTACAGTCCAGCCACAGTTACCCCTCCCTCCCTTCTCCCAGTCTCCCACTCTTACCCTACCCCTCTCTTCCCACCCCCAATCCACTCCTCCTCCATTTCTGTTTAGGAAAGGGCAGGTCTTCCATGAGTATCAACAAAACATGGCATATGAAATTGCAATAAGACTAAGCAGTTCCGCATGCATTAAGACTGGGCGAGGTGGTCCCAAAAGTCAGTAAGACTCAGAGTCGGAGACAGCTTCTGTTCCCACTATTAGGAGTCTCACAAGAGGACCCAGCTACACAACTGTAACATATGCAGAGTGCCTAGGTCAGTTTCATTCAGGCACCTGGTTATTGGTTCTTTATAGTGGGTCCTCATGATGAACACAGTATGGTTTGCCATTGTTTTTTACTGGTATACTCTTCAGTGCCTGGACAAAAAAAAATAAAAAAAAAAATGAACTGATTCCTAATGATGTTCTGCTATACTGACTGGCTACTGAAGGCAGAGGGTGCAGAGACCCACAGCCAGACATTAGGCTGAGAGAGAGCCCAGGTTGGAGCTCTCCATCAGATCCCTCCCTTTAGAGCTCAGGGAACCCCTTGGAAGAAGGGGAGGAGGAATTGTGAGAGCCAGAGGGGTTGTGGACCAAGAGAGAGCACAGCCTGAGGAATCAACCAAACAGGACTTATGGGGGTTCATAGATATTGAAGCGGCAATTGCAGAGCCTTCATGGGGCTAAGCTGGGTTCTCTGCATATATGTTACAGTTGGCTTGATGTTTTTGTGGGACTCTGAAAAGTGGGAGTGGGGGTGTCTTTGACTCTTTTGCCTGTGCTTGGGACCCTTTTCCTCCTACTGGGTTGTCTCGCCCAGCCTTGATGTGAGGGTTTGTGCCTGGTCTTAGTGTATATTTGTTGTTCAGTGCTCAGTTGATTTTCTTGGGAGGCCTGCTTTTTATCTGGGGGGAGCCGAGGGTTAGGGAGTGGATCTGGGGAAAAGAGGAGGTGGAGGTAGACTGGGAGGAGTCGGGGGAGGTGAATCTATAGTCAGGATGTACTGTATGATAAATAAAATAAAATAAATAAAAAATAGAGCTGGGCAGTGGTGGCACAGGCCTTTAGTCCCAGCACTCAGGAGGCAGAGCCAGGTGGATCTCTGTGAGTTTGAGGCCAGCCTGGTCTACAGAGTGAGATCCAGGAAAGGCGCAAAGCCACACAGAGAAACCCTGTTTGGAAAAACCTTAATTAATTAATTAATTAATTAATTAATTAAAAAATCCTGAATTCTCTTTTGTGGCGATAGCAATTTTCTTTTCTTTTCCATGAACTGCCAACTCATAGTCTTTGCCAGTTCTTCTATTGCATTGCTAGAAGTCCATCAGGGCCACGTCTATGTTATAAATACTTTTTTTTTCTAAGAGCTTATTTGACTCAAAATTCCAAGATAAAATAAATTAGAATATGGGTCAGCAACATGACCCAGTGGGTAAAGGCACTTAACATCAAGCCTGAGACATTTCCCAGAACTCACAGGGTAAAAGGAGAAAGCTGACTTCTACAGGCACATCATGGCATACTCACACATTCATGTGCACACGTGTGTGCATGAACACACATGCACAGACACACACACCAAATAAATGTAAAATGTTTTTAAAAGGATAGATAAAAATAGAAAATGTAAAATAAAGCATATAGAATTTATATCACTTATTATGCAGTTAGAAATTCAATATGTGTGTGTATGTATATATATGATTAGTGCTTAAATGATTTGTCCAATGTTACACAGACTGTGAGTTCTGGGCCCAAACTGAACCTCAATATACAAAGACTTCTCTTACAACAATAATTTTCTGGTCTTTCTCATGGGTAAGTGAACATGTACTTATATTTTAATCAGATAAAAAATTAAAATTAAATAAGAATCAAGTTTTCTACACTATGTGGTTATGCAGCAAAACTTGAAAACCAGTGATAGATCTCTCAAAAAGGTTAATATGTGCTGTAAGGCCTCTTATTCTTAACCAGGCCATGTGTCTTCGAGGTCGCTCTGTTCTGCAGTCACCTTCTCCAGACAGAAGAAGCATGCTTCTCCATGAGTTTAGCTCATGCCCTCTTGGGAATCATGTTAGATGGTCTTCTTCAGAACCAGGCCTGTAGTTGTCAGTAATATGGTCATGGTTGACTAGACTTGATTTCTCCTTTTTTGCAGAGACTCTGACATCCTGCCTCTTTCACCTCTGGCAACCTACAATAACCACCTGCAAACACAGCCTTCTAAAGATGAGATGCAAAGGCACAAAATTCACAGTTACCACTTCTAAACTACAAGGCAAACTATCAACCTTATTTTCACTTGACCAATTGGTCTGTTCTCACCTTTTTCCTAAGCTCAGGACCAGACACTGACAGAGTCCTGGATCTTCTTGGCTCCGTGGATTTCCATGTTCATGTGTATTTCCATGTTCATGTTCATTAGCAGATAGTGTGCTGGGTTTTCCCTCATCACTCGACTCCCTGTCTCTCCCTTGATCATGGTAATGCTCACACCTTCAACTGAGATGATTATGCCTCCCAGATACTCAACACTGTCCTTCAGACTAAGCAATTCTGAAAGCTGAACTTACTTCTGCATCCCACTGCCAAGTCATCAGTGTACAACTGCTCTGGCCTTCCACATTCTTCTGGAGGTCGCACTGGTCTGGATCCCATGTGAGGCAGGCTGAGTGGAGAGGTGCTCAGGACAGAGGAAGCCTAAGTAAAAGAAAACATTTCATGGATTTTAATCTTTGAAGACTAGAAGATTTTTTGGGTTTGTTTCAGTGAAGCTATAGTGTATATACAATCCCCTAAGAATCTTACAACAATGTATCTTCTGAGAAGCTAATTATGTTATGAAGTGGGATGTAGGTGGTATCTTCTTGTGGGCCACAAGAATATATTATAGAGATTCAGCTGTGTATTAAAGCTATACATTGACCAAACAAGGATCTGTCAAAGGCAAGCCATTTATTGTATTTGGTGTTATCCAGCTTTTAATATTTCAGCTGTCTTCCACTATGAAATTGTTGTGTGCCCAAATATTTCCCAGACCATTTGACAAACAGTTCAGCTCCTCAGACCTGGGGAACTTCTAGGTAACTAACTCCCCCCTGAGCCTAGAAAACAAACTGGCTGGAGATGCAGAGCTTTGTTTCTTGTGCTAATGAAGCTCAGGCCATCCTCTTCCTCCACACCTAGGGGCATGCCAGAGAGATTGACTGAGGACAGTAGAGCTTTTTGCATAATCAGGTGAGGTAAGGACTGGAGCAGGATTACAGAGGGAGAGACAGAACTGCATGGCCAGAGAGAGAAGAGGAAAACAGAGGTTCAGTAGAGGGCAAAGCAGATCTCTTGTAGAGTTTATCAGGGTCAGGGGTAAGGAACCAGGAAGGATATAGATGGAGGATGAAGGACAGAGGAGGAAGATCAGGTCAAAAGCATAAGAGTTTACCTAAACTATGAGGACAGGAAAACTGGGCACGGAGAGGAGCTGAATGTGAGGACAGAACTGAAACTGTGGAGATAGAATGGGCTTAGAAGAATAAAGTGAATGGACTAGAGAACTCAGTGTATCTAGATTCATTCCCGTGCTGCTGGTAGTGTCCCTTCTGGGCCCCCGGGATAGTGTAGGGATAGTGTAATATCAAGGTTGGTCCTTAATATTATACAAAAGTATCTGATACTAAAGAAGTTTGAAAAAATCTGCCTTCATCTCCCTTATTGGAGATCCACAGTTCACTTTATGGTCTCCAGGAGTCTGGGACTACTGTAGTAAAAACTTACTTGCCTGGCTTTCATTCAGTGAGTCTCAAACTTATGAGATCAACTCCTTCTGCCTCAGTACACCTGTGGACCTCACATCACACACCAGTATTCACATACCTATTTGGAGAATTCTGGTATCCAAAGAGTGGGTAAACCAAAGTGATCATCCAACTTACACCTCTAGCCAGACACATAGAGTCAACCTGAGCCTCATTTTCTTCGTCTATGATGTGGCAGTTAGATTAAGACTATTTTTATTTATTAGTTTATTTTATTTTTCAAGACAGGGTTCCTCTGTGTAGCCTTGGCTATCCTGGAACTTGCTCTGTGGGCCAACCTGGCCTCAAACTCAGAGATTCACCTGCTTCTCCCTCATGAGTGCTGAGATTAAAGGTGTGCACCACCATATTCAGCACTAAAACCAATTTAAAACTACTCCCAAAGGAACCTAAAGTGTCTGTGGACCAGCCTTGGGAGCTTTCCCCAAAGGATGAAGACAGAGACTGTTACAAGTCCTCCAAACCAGCTGACTCCCAGCCACTGAGCAGAGCTTTGGTAAGAGAGTCTTCCTTTGAAGAAATTCTCTTGGGAAAAGAAAGTCTGGGAACAAAATGAATGAAGAGAAGAAGAATTTGAGACACAGATTTCTTGCTCTTCCTCCTAACTGGGCCCTGTTCATGATGTCAGTTTCTCCAAGACTGATTTAGCCACAGGTTTGGCCACTCCCCATCAACCTCCTCTGCCATCTGAAAGGTGAATGTGACAATGTCAGTTACCCAGACACCACCACTAATCTAGAACTTCACGCTGGAGACATATGGATTACCTGTGCTTTATAGAATGTAGATCGCTTGGCTCAGCCTCAAACATGGAATCAGAATTGGGAGAGAGTGGGCCCTGAGAGTGCTTTAACAGAGATCCTGGGTGATTCTTAGGTTTTACAAAGACTAAGGTCCACTGCCTGATACTTGACGCCCTCTCTCCTCTGACAAGCGTTAGTTCCTCTGCATTGGTGGTAAACAACAACAACTTCTACCACACATAAGTGGCACATGCACTACAAGCAAATCAAATAAGGCTGCCCAATGGACAAATAAGAATAAGGCCTAAAGGCAGGCTTGACACTGATCATTAAAAAAGAAGTCTGAAATGCATATATGTAACTAGAGTTTACCTGCCTTGCCCACAGTCAGGACAAATCTCTCTCACCCGCCAGTCCCATAGCCGCTCAGACCCAACCAAGTAAACACAGAGACTTATATTGCTTACAAACTGTATGACCGTGGCAGGCTTCTTGCTAACTATTCTTATAGCTTAAATTAATCCATTTCCATAAATCTATATCTTGCCACGTGGCTTGTGGCTTACCAGCATCTTCACATGCTGTTTGTCATGGTGGTGGCTGGCAGTGACTCCTTCCGCCTTCCTGTTCTTTCTTTCCTCCTCTCTGTTAGTCCCGCCTATACTTCCTGCCTAGCCACTGGCCAATCAGTGTTTTATTTATTGACCAATCAGAGTAATTTGACATGCAGACCATCCCACAGCACATGTAGCTGTTCTGCTCATGACAAAGCAAGGTTCCTTTGACGGTGTTACAGTGAAGGTGGTGGGGCAGAGTCCTGCAAGTGCTAATGACCAAGAACAGAAGTCTGGCTGAATTCCAAGACGCAGGTCAGTGCAGGGCTGGGTTTGGCTTGTCTCTGTAGCATGCTCTGGCTGAGTACTGGTGTATTACTAGCTGCGTTTTCAGGCACAGAGCAAGTCTGTTAAAGGGAAGAAAGGCGCCATCAGCCCGCTATTGCTGAGGTGCTTTCTGCTTTTACTCTCCCCTAGGTCATTGGAAAACACAAGCTGTTTTTGGGGATGGTCTCTTCCTCATCTCCAAAGCTACATGACGGAGCTAATAAGGTGGACAGTCCCAAGAACACCCCCCACAAAGAACGCAACTTCCCATCTGCATGGGATTGCTCCTTCTAGTCTCTGGGAACTAAATACCTCTCCCCCCAAACTTGTGATGGCTCGGAACTTTAGAAGTGAAGATTCTTTTCCCTTTGAAAATTAAACAACAAGAATCAGATGGGCTCAATAGCTGCTTCCTTAACTGGACTCCGTCTAATTCCTGACAGACCAGAGGACAAACCATGACAAAAAAGCCATCAAAGAGAGTCCAAAAGCTAGCTGTGTTTCCTTCCATCCCCAAGAAGCTGGCCTGGCTTCTCGACCTTAGTGATACTGTTGACCATCTATATCCTATTCTCTCCCCTTCTCTATCACCTGCAGCATATGACGTAGAGAGCAAGCCGTAAAGTCAAACAGACCGAGATTGTATCCTGCCCTGCTGTTAACACACTGGGCAAATCAGATTGCTTTTAAAGTGGAAGGCTGATAAACAAAGCAAGGGTTGCCATGGTGTAATAGATACAGCGTCTGCCTTGTGAGATGAGCACAAAACTTCATTGAGTAATGACTAAGCAGTGCTTAGCCCTGGGCGTTGTACACACAGAGACACTGAGTGTGCTTTTATACGCGTACACTTCCAAACTCAAAGTTCAAACCCTTCCTAAACGACCAGAAGTTATTGAATTGACTTGAAGGTCTCGGAGAAGCCAAGGAACCTGCAAGAGAACAAATGTAGGCATTCTACTTACTTTTGCAATATAAATTAAGAAGAGCAGGTCTTTGAAAGGAGGTTGGAGTGTTCTTTGCACCAGTTGGTATATAATGCAGATAAGAAGAAAATTCTCATTTATTCTACTGTTATATATATAGGTGAAAAAAGTACAAACAATCAATTTTCATTCATTTAGAGAAAAAGCACATTCAGGATTCCAGATGGACTAGACAAAAACATAAAGGTCACACAGGAAGGACTGCAAGGTCTCTGAAGGGCACTCCTACACTTGTAGGAAGAGCCTTGGATTCCGTCTCCACTTGGTCACAGGTCCCTAAACCTTCTCCTGTCTTGCCAATCTCCCTTCACTTCTGGCTTCTGGTTCTGAAGTTGAATGAATCACCCGGAGGTTAAAATGACATCTGAGCCGCAGCCACAGGGTTTCCTGCCAGGATGTCAGAGCAGAGCCTCAGAATTTACACTTCCAGAATGCTGCTGCTGCTGCAGCCATCAGCATGAGACATCATTTTCAAGAACTCTCTCTCTTAAATATATATTTATTCATTTATATTTAAAAAGTATAAAACTGGGTTAGAACATGGGGAAACGTCAGGTATTCTCTATAAGAGCATAATTTAAAATGATTCATAAATCAGTGATAAACATAAGAGTTACTATGACTTTTAGAAGTCAAAATTAATACAGAAATTGTAATGAACAAAATATAAAACTATAAACCTGAATTGTCGCACCTCAATCTACTTCTGGTTCCAATACAATTTTATTTTATATATATGAAAGAGTACCATCATAACTCTAATCCTCTTGATCTTGCAAGTCTCATATATAATTTGGGGATAAGAGTTTCCACTTCCTAGCATTCTCATGAAGATTAAATGAATTAACCATCAAAGTGTTTAAAAAAAGTTCTGTTATGTATTAAGACATTTATGGATAGGAGCTATAAACATCATAATCCCAAAGAGGATTGCAAGAAGGGTGAGCTCTGCTATGACACCCCACATTGGCCTCATCCAACTCAATGTGTGATCCCTCAATGCTGGCATTTTCTCTTCCGCACAAAGTTAGTCCTGTGCTCATTAGTATATACTGTCATGTTGTACTAAAAACAATTTGGATCACCCACAGATGTGGCTTAGACAACAATTTGTTGAGTATTCTCTATGTGCTGGGAAATTAAACAATTCATAAGTGATTTTTCTGTCACCATTACAACATCCCTACAAGGCCTGACTATCATCTGGAAAATGGGTCTATAGGAGTCCCCAAACATCTTTTATACCTTGCTTTGTGTCCTACAATTTTCCAGATGCTAAAACTTGGATTTGAGCCTTCTAAGCCATCTAATTGCAAAACTCAGGCTCTTCACCACCCAAGTCCTAGAGAACAAATTACATCTTCTGGTCATTCCATCTGGTAGCAGCTGCTAGTAGTGCAGGATTCTGAAGTGCAATTACTCTCATTCAAGGGAAGGATTGTTGGAATTGATTAGAAATATCTAGCTGCCATTGTAGCTAGGGACAACACATAGAACAGATGTTTGCAGCCCCTGCATTTTGCTATAGCAACACAGATGGTTGTAGCAGGAATCATAGAGTGTCTGGTAGATCAGAGAGACAGAACAAGCCACAGCTACCTCACCTCGCCGGATCCTCAGCTGGTCTTGTCTCCTCAGACAGGAAGCCTCTGAGTCCTCATCCAGAATGGGTCTCAGCTGAATTGCTGCTCAAAAGCCTGAATGCTTAACCAGCCAAATGCTTAACCAACCAAATGCCTCTAGTTTCTGGTCCTCACGCCTTATATACCTTTCTGCTTTCTACCACCACTCTCTGGGATTAAAGGCTTGCTTTCTGGGATTAAAGGCGTGAGTCACCATGCCTGTCTGTATCCTTGAACACATGGATTTCTGCTTCTGGAATGCTGGGATTAATGGTGTGTGCTACCACTGCCTATCCTTTATGTTTAATATTGTGGCTGCTCTGTCTCTGACCCCAGATAAGTTTATTAGCATGCACAATATTTGGGGGAATACAATACCACAGATGGTGGTAAAGGTCTTCTAATTTCATTGAAGATTATGTTTGAATACACACAACTTAGGTGACTAATGACTTCAGATCTGGGTTATAGCTTCTCCATGCATTGCCATTTAATATGCCTAGAGGTAAAGGCAGACCCTTATGTGACTAAGCCACACCTCTCTTTGGCTTTAGAGTTCCAGATGGACTACAGTTCTTTAAAGTTGTCTCTGTCTATCTGGCATGAATGATAACAAGTTTCTGGGAAAGGTACATAGATTTGAAAAGAAAAAAAAATCATTTTGGGTAAAACCTTAAAATCAAAGTGTTGACCTTCTTTTTTCTAATTGCTTTATGTCAATAGGTCTCTAACTTCAATGCATAAGAAAGCGACATTGGGGATTTGTTAAAAAGCAGGTTTCCATATCTCCACCCAAAAGATTCTAATCCACAGAGCTAGGGATGGATCTGGGCAGAATATACTCAAATATTGCTAATATTTAAAAACAAATTGTGGTGGTATTCTAATTGTACTGAAATGTGATTTTGATTGTACGTTAATAAATAAAGTTGCCGGGGGGTCAGAGCTATTAGAGCCATAGACAGAGTATGGCGGTGGTGGCACACACCTTTAATCCCATAGATCTCTGTGTGTTCAGGGATACAGCCAGCATTGGAGACATATGCCTTTAAGACCTAGAGAGCTGTACATACAGACAGTGACAAGGCAGTCACGTGTTTGGGTTTACAACCAATGAGAAGGCAGAACAAAAGACTATGAAGAGACAGACACACAGGAAATAGGTCTCTTTCGGGAAGCTAGGAGCTCGCAGGAGGAAGGGTGAGATTTTAGCTCTGAGCTCTGACCTCTCGGCTTTCTCTTTTACATTGGTTCTGTGTTTCTTATTTAATAAGACGGTTGGTTACATCTACAACAAATAGTACTTGTCTGAGGTTGAGCTACTAAGAAGAGGTCCTTGTGAAGAGAATTTTGTACACAGTTATGGTGGTTGTGGTGGTTGTGGTGGTTATGGTGGTGGTTATGGTGGTTATGGTAGCCTCCTGGCAAGGTTATGGCACTGGCAGGCTATAAAAATGCATTTTTGCAAGTCCATTTTGCTTCTGACATCTCCTGGATCTCTTTCACAGCTTGGTAGAAGTCAAAAACAAAAATTTAAAATACTGCTGTTAATTTCATAATAAATATGTGACTTATTATCTTAGTAGAATGTAGCGATATTTAGAAGAAAGGGGTCCTCTGTCTAATAGAGAGCTTACTCTGTGGACAAACAGTGCTCAGTTCACAAACGGCTTCAAAATGTTTTCAGATAATTCTACAACCCCACCCCCCTGTACTATTCTTCACTCACAGGAAGAAGAAAAAGCATGCCACATCATGGGGCTCTTGCTGTGTGACGGCAGTGGAGTCAAATTTCTGCTTGTATACATATTGTCATTTGAAAGCAAGAATTGAATCCTGTCTCCTGTCATCTACACCAATAAAACAGGAACTCAAATTTGATTGAACTGTCATTTTACTGAAAACAGATGAAAAAAATGAACAATATTTTGAGTAATGATAGGTTTTCTTTCTATCTGCACTCCCATTTTTATGCTTTATGTGCTCAAAATTCACATTTGTCAATAGAATTGAATCAACAAAGGCTTTGATCATTCCCTATGAGCAAATCCTTGTATTGTGGAGGACCTCATCAAAGCTAGTTTACATGAACACAGGGATTCCTACTATTAAATAGGTAGTCCCTGGGACACTGTTGATAGATACCTCATATATTTCCTAAACTCAAAACTCCCCAATCTGGAAAACTAAAAAGAGGAGAGTAGAGTCCCTTTGCCATCCTCCCTCTCACCCTCTTTCCCTCTCTCCCTCCCCTTCAATCAATCAATTATCTATCCTATCTATCTATCTATCTATCTATCTATCTAATCTAATCTAATCTAATCTAATCTACCAATCATCTCTGCATCTCCCTTTCTTTCTTCCTCCCTCCCTTCCTTCCTTCCTTCTTTTCTTCCTTTCTTTCTTTTCTTCACACAGGGTCTCACTATTTTGTCCAGGCTGACCTAGAACCCTCACCCCTGCTTTAACTTCCAGAGTAGTTGTAGTTAGAATTATAAGCATGTGCCATTATACCCAGTTTAGGATTGTTCTTTAATAAAAAGCTAGTGGGTTCATATGGGTATGGTATCCCACATCTGTACTTCCAACACATTGGCGTATGAGGTAGAAGGATTGCCAGACAAGGCATTTAAGGCCAGCCTGGTCTGCAGGGCTAGTAGTAGGTCAGCCGGGGTTAATAACAAAATCTTGTCTCAAAAAGAAGTAACTGACAGATGTGGCTTACTGTGATTAAGGTTCCAATTGGTTTTTGCTTAAGTACATTTAAGTTCCCTGAGAAATTTCTGAGTAGACGGTAGGAGTATGTATGTGAAATGAATATATGTGAAAGACAAGGAAACAGCACAAGGCCTAGTTATTAATGAACAGGAAACATTTATTTATTCCTTCATGCCAGTTCTTCCTGTAACCAAAGGGCAGCCTTGACTTTACCATGGATTTTTTCAGTATTTCATAAATAGTAACACTGAAGATTTGGACTGTAGAAAGAAACCAAATGTGCTAACACGGGACACCAGCATTCTGGAATCTGGCGTCAGTGACTCGGCTCTTGTTCTACTGAAGATGGAGCTGTAGTTCATTAAGGAATGTTTGAGGGAAAAGGAAGGAAAAGCCAAAGCTGCAGCTGCATTGGAAAATTAGTTAATGCCATTTGTCTTTCTGACACCAAGGAGAAGCACAAGGAGAGTCAGCAGCTACATTGAGCTTGTAACGACCTTTCACCTCTGTTGACCTCTGACCTGGCTGTTTTAATCACACAGACACAGGAGCTGTACAGGGCAACGTTTCAGGAGGAGCTTTTCCTTTGTAGTGCAATAGGAGGAAAAGAGATTGAAAATAAAATCTTTCCACCAAGACAAATAGCTGCTGAGCTGCAGCTGGCAAAGGGTTAACTAGAGCTCTGGGCCTTGCTTCCCTTAGCTGTGTAATTGCTGTGAGCCAGGGAAGCATTTGCAAGAGAAGCTTTGCTGCAGAGACCTCATTTGTCAAAGGCCTGTCATAGAGCTCCTCCAACTGAATGGGTTTATACAGAAACCAGGGGTTGGGTTTGTTTCCCAAACGCAAGTCATCTGAACCCTCTTGACTTGTCCCTCAGCAGAAATTCTCTAGAAGATCTTCTTTTATTTATTAATACATTGTCCTCCCAATACCAAAACAAACACACCACAGACAAGGAATGGGTGGTCTGTGAAAAGTGTGTGTGTGTGTGTGTGTGTGTGTGTGTGTGTGTGTGCGCGCGCGCACAAAATTTTGACGCAAGGATTTTAAACTTCAGCATGTGTTACAATCATCCTGGAATGTAGCTAGAGTTTTTCTGCCTTGCCCACAGTCAGGACAAATCTTTGTCACTCGCCAGTCCCACAGCCTCTCAGACCCAACCAAGTAAACACAGAGACTTATATTGCTTACAAACTGTATGGCCATGACAGGCTTCTTGCTAACTGTTCTTATATCTTAAATTAACCCATTTTTATAAATCTATACCTTGACACGTGGCTGGTGGCTTACCAGCGTCTTTACATGCTGCTTCTCCTGGCGGTGGCTGCAGTCTCCCTCTCCTTCTTCCTGTTTCCCCAATTCTCCTCTCTCTTTGTCCCGCCTATACTTCCTGCCTGGTCACTGGCCATCAGTGTTTTATTTATATAGAGTGATAGCCACAGCTCTGGAAACCTGTTCAACTGGTTACTAACTCCACCTTGTTCTCTTGGAGTTGACCTGAGTAGGGTCCAGGTATTAGAATTCTGACAGTTTCTAGGTTATACTGAAACTTTTAATCTAAACTGCTTGAAGGACCTGTTGTTCTCATCTACAATTTTCACTGTACACTGCCTTCCTTTCTGTTAATAGTTCACACACACACACACACACACACACACACACACACACACACACACCAGTGTAAACAAGTCCTATAGAGACATCAAATATTATTAACAGTTATTTTGAATACTCACCTTGTACCTGGGCTATAAATCTTCAAGCAGACATCATTGCCCCAGGTATAAGACCGTCAGCCCAAGCCTAACTCTCAAGCCCATGTTTTTAAATATTTTTCTACTTGCTTAAGTCAAAATTAACTCTCCTCAGACTGATGACGACTGATTGCCCATCAGGTAAAGGTGCTTGTCGCATAAGCAATCTGAGTGTGAGCCCCAGAGTCCATGGAAGGGTGAACAGAGAGAACCACCTCCACAGGGCCAACCTCTGACCACCACATTCCAGCAGTGGCACTCAGGTCTGCTCATCCATTGTATATTCATGTACCTGGGCATGCAAGTGATAATAACAGAGTTTTAAAAGTTCACTGCCCTGCAAGTATCTGGACTCAATGACTTTTCTATATACATTTTGATATATACAATTGTACTTAAATATGTGTTTGTACTAATTCTAAACAGAAGAGTATAATTTTCTTTCTCCTTATGTTACTTTGAACAACAACAACAAAATGTTAATCAAATATTAACAAATCAACCTGCCCCAAACAGTATTCTAGTTCTTCTTGGATACCCCAGGACCACAGGATAAACCACGTCCCTGAAATACTGAGTCCAGAACAATCTTGAGCAGACCAAGGTCCACGTGAATGTCCAATATGAGCACCACAGATTGTTTTTTGTTGTTGTTATGGTGATGGTGATAGTGGCGACGGTAGCAGCAGTGGCAGTGACGGGGTGGTGGTGGTGGTAGTGGTGGTTGTGGTGTTTGTGGTTGATGGTGATAGTAGGAGTTGTGAGCTTTGTCTGTTTGTTTTGATCTTTGCCAACAGAAACAGGAGCAAGAGATAACATACACCAATACAGAACCAGAATTGACAGGAGGGAATGGTCAAGAACACACACTGCTACTGTCCAGCTTCTGACGCAGGAGACTTCACATGAGGGCCAAGGCTCTGAGTTTCTAATGAGTTCTCAAGTGAAGTCGAAAATACTGGCCTGGGACCATACTTTAAGGACTATCATTTTAGAATAACCCCACCCATGATTATAACAGCCTTTCTGATCCACCCCTTATCCCCAGACTCAACTGACATTACTTGAATGCTTACTCTATATGCTGCATCTTTCTCCCTTGGAGGGCAAGGCAGCGACTGGGCCAGGGACCATGTAGGTTCTCATAGAGCTTGCAGCATAGCGAGGCCAGGAGACAAAACCCACAAGTGTACAATGCAACAAGTGATCCAGCGACAGTGGGTGAGGTGGAGTGGTGAGATCTTAGCTAGTTCTATGAGGAGCTGATATCTACGAGAGCAGAGGCCTAACTAGGGCAAAGGAGTCAGCTAGGGTGGTAACAGTTACAAAGACAATAGGAAATGCAATGAGGTAGGAAAATGTCCATTGTATTCTAGGAAGAGCAAGAAGAGGTTGCTGGGGAGAAAACAGGAGGCAGAATGCAAGAAGCAACTACGACAGGAGCATCTGCATTCCAAGTAAGGGCCCCAGGGGTTTCAGGTGAGCGTAGGTGTGGGAATGACTCAGGATGCATGGCTTCCTAAAGCTTGACAGCTTCTCTTAATCACATTAACAGTGTGCAGAGATGCATTCAGACCATGCAACACACAATGCAGCTTTGCTGAGTGAGGTTTCGTGAGCATGCCCAGAGACTGGAAATTGTTCTGCTTTTAAACAAGAATCTAAGTCAAGCTTCTAACAAGTGTGGAAACAGATGAGAAGGGTCAACTCCTCCTGGTGAGGATGACAGAATTGTTATGTTTGGTCACAAAGGCAGATGTGAAGAAAGAATGGAATTTACATGAATACAACAGTGAATTCTCTCTTACACATAGTCTATGTGCGTCGAATAGAATTTTGTGTATGAGAGAGACAGGGATGAGGAGACGAGCAAGATTGGGTGGGGTGTTACTGGCTAGAGGCAAACAAACAGCTCAAATTAAATAAGTTCCCTGAAAAAGTAAAGGTGCAGAGTGGAAAATGGAGAACCAGAACCGAGACTTAGCAGGGAGAGATGATGATGGTAGAAGAGATAACAGAGTTGGTAACAAAGGACCAGAAAAGCACAACATCCATCAGCTTTTAGCCCAAACTGTGCTTCAGAGCTGAGACGAACACAAAATAGGCAAAGGTTAGTTCTCTCGTCCTTCAAAAATATGGGTATGTAAGCAGCTGGCTTTCTAAAAAGGATCCCGATCACAGAGAACACTTTATCCCATAAATAAGTCAGACTCAATTATTTAATATCAAAACAATGTCTTCGCTTCTAACTAGCACAACTGCCAATAGCCAGAACTGCACATTATGAATCACTCTTTGCCTCTTCCTCCACTTTCTAATTTCCTGCTAAGGAGACAGGGCTGAATGGGGTCATTAATCTGAATTAGAAATACTGTGACCTGCTCTGCACTTCCCTTGCTCACACTGTGTGGCAGAGCTGGAGCTGTGGGGGTTTCGCTTTACACACTGCTCTGAGGAAGAGGTGGCATGGGGGAGATGCTAGCTAGTTTCATTTTTAGGCTTCTGTCTCTCCTCAGTTGGACACTGTACAGCCCATTTACTGTTCCAATTGCTGTTTGGACATCTCACATTGGGCTTCTAAATTACCAGTACTATTTCAATTCTTTAATGTTGCTAAATTACTAACTTTGTTTAGTCCTTTCCCAGAACCCTGAAAGTTTCTCTATGAAGTCTAAAATAGTGCCTCCTCCTACCAGAGAAACATCTTAACTATCATCAGCATAACAAAGTAACTGAGATATTTAAGTTATTAAGGGAAAAATGGTTCACAATTTGGGACATTCCAGTTAAAATATGGGCTTTCAGCCTCTAGTATATGGATTGAGTGGCGGGAATACATGATGGAGTTCATTGAAATAACAAGCCATTAATCTTGACCAAGAAGCAAATGAAAAAGAGGAGAGGCCAAAGTCTCCAGAAAGAGGAAGACACCAAGGTCTCATAATTTCTGCAAAAAGCATACTGCCAGTAACTCATTGACTGCTTACTGGGCTCCACGTCCTAAACCTTATACTGCCTTCTTTAGCTGCATCCTAAATACCAAACCTATAACACTGAGGACTATGAGGGACACTTATCCACACCATAGCAAAGAAATGTGTGTTTTTTATTGCTGAACTTATATCATTCAATGGGTATGAGGGTTGTCTCCACCATCATTGGGTGTGATAGTTTCCATCATCAATGGGTGCAATGGTTAGTCTGCCTCATCAGTGGGTGTGATGGTTAGTCTGCATCATCAATGGGTGTGATAGTTAGTCTGCATCATCAGTAGGTATGATGGTTAGTCTCCATCATCAATGGGTGTGATGGTTAGTCTCCATCATCAATGGGTGTGATAGTTAGTCTCTATCATCAATTAAACTGGACTTAGAATCATCTAGGAAGCATACCCCTGGACATGGCTTCAAGGGCATCTTCAGAGTTGTTAACTGTGGAGGAAAAATCTACCCTGAATATGGGTGGCATCATCCCAACCAGGAAAAAGTGAGTCAAGCACCAGTGTACAGCTCTGTCTGCTTTCTGACTACAGAAGCAATGTGGCCAGTTGCCTCATTGTCCTGCCTCCATGAATCTCATTCATGATGGACTGTATCCCTTTCAACTGTGATCTAGAATAAATCATTCCTTCCTTAGGTTGCTCCTGTCAGGCATTTAGTCAGGGCATGAAAAGTAACTGATAGAATGGTTATTTCACCCGTGGCACCATCGAGGTAAGACACTGAACCAATGAGGTACATCTTCAGTAAGTCTCCTCCATCACAGACTTAGATCAGAGGCAATATAGTCAAAGGTCCTTGAGAGTCTAGGTGCGAAGACATCACTTCATAGTTGTGGAACATTTCTTTCAAAAACATTTTATAGTGTGACCTACAAAATAAGTAAAACTTAAAGTTTATTAATTTACTCCCATGTTTAAATACTAGTGAAAATTATGATGGAATTATTGGGGCTAGTGGAAAGTGAGTGTCACCTCCAGAAGTACACCTGCAGTGGTGCCTTATTCCATGAAACAGTCACACAGTAGAGAGCCAAGGAGTACTCCACACAGATACCTTCATCTAAAGAAAGTTTCACACTGCCACCTCTGTCCAAAGACAGCCAGTCTTGGCTTGCCTCACCTCCTTCTGACTCCTGGTTGACCATCTTTACTCTTACCCATTGATTAGTAGAAACAGGCCAGAAGTAAAAGTGGATTGGAAAGACCAGCATGCAGGTCTGGTAGGTGCTGAAGCAGGTACTGCTGTAACCTTCTAAGGTCATCACCAAAGACAATAGCTACATTCCCTCAGAAGTTTCTGGATGATTTTTCCAGACTCTGAATACAGAGCTGATGGATGTGGGTCTGGCTGTCACGTCTACTGGCTACTGTCAAACCATTCTGGGACTCTCAATTTTTTCATACTTGTTTATAAAATTTTTCTTCTTCTAACTGATTTGCTTGGCCAGTCTTCTTGTACATCATAAGTGGTACAATCCCCAAAAGTACTCCATCTGTAGCTTATTGCCCAGAGCCTCCTAAGATGCCAAGCTCCCCTTCTCCTTCCACATGCCCCACCTCCTCCTGAGTGACTACAGACAACTCACTTTGGAGCCTTGGGCCTTGGAGTTTTGTTGCTGCTCTAGGGCTATGGAAAACTCAAATCATTTTCTCTATTCATGAGCCCCAAGGTCTCTAGGCAGTATAATTATAAGTTAATCAGCTCCTTCCAACTTCTTCCCTTTGGGCTTGCAAAATCATTACCATGGCTTCCCTCTCTCCTCAGCTGGACTTTGTACAGCCCATTTACCTCAATTCTCATGAATCTTTTCAACTCAATATCATTAAGGGAAGGGAGTTTTATATACTTAGCCCAGAGCTACAGAAGTTGTCATTGATTGGCCACCTTCTGTTTTTGACAGGTGCCAGCATAGGAGGAGGTGATCCCCTGAGAGAAGTCTTCCTAAGGCACAGCCTCCCAAGTGCCTACTATGCAGCCAATGAACCCCATGAGCCTGGCTTGGAGACAGTTATGGACATAACAAGGTCAGAGGCAGTAGCCATCTCTCTTGTAAGAAGGCACCAGGCAGAGAACCAGGAGAAAGCACTTTACATGGATCAGAAAGTATGCAGCACTGTCTGAACACATCTACCCTCACAATCCTGGCTAGAAAAGTCAAGACAGCTTTCTGGGTCCAGTGGAATGCTTTTATATATAGGGCAATTTTTTTTATGGGAGTCAGTGTTGTTGAGTCTGAATCAAGTGGGCTATGAGATTCTCCTCAAGACACCTGTAATTTTCTTCCTCTTCCTGCGGCCTCAGTGGCCCAGCCTGGTCGCTCAACAGGAGGTGTTCATTCTCAGACTGTTGATGAGGCAGAAAGAGTTCTGCCACACCTGAAATCCCAGCCCAAAGTTCAGGCCAGATAGAGCTCAATGGAGGGATGGCATCTCCAACTCTGATACTCTCAAGTTCCTAAAGCAGTTGTACATATGACTCACCTTTATCTGAGAACACACAGTTCACATCTAACTTGGAGCCAAAGTCACAGCCCCTTCCTCCCCAATGACGCACACTTGCAGTCTTCTATTTGCATTTGCAATTACGTAAATGGGTTGTTGTCAACATTTCCTTCGGAATTTCTGTCATTCCTTCTGTCAGCACTTTATAGTGAAGCAGCATCACCCCGAAGAGGACATCATCACAGTAGTATAATGTCAGGGGAACATAAGCAGAGTCACTGAGGTCCGGGGTTTAAATTCCAGGCAGCAATTTAGTGTCTGCATGACTTTGGGAGCTATCTAAGCTTCCTAAACCTGAGTGCCTTCATGAATAAAATAGAGTCAATTGTAGCACCTACCTTACATAACTGGGAGGGCGGCACCATCTAATGGATACATACATAAGCCACATATGTGATTTTAAATTCTATTATGTTTTAGATAAAGGAAAGAAAATGAGTGGAATTAATACTATCTGTCTTTTATAGAACAATACATCAAAATAGTACTATCTCAAAACCAATGTACAAATGTAAATAAGAAGTTTTAATTCCAGCACATCTTTGAATGGCCATATGCTGTATATTTATAGGCAGTTTGAACATGTACCAAATGTTGGGTAGTCATGGGTGACTGAAGCATGGGGAGGAGCCAATATAAAAGATGGAAGATGTTAAGTAAAGAAAGTTCTTCCCATTTGGGTGCTGTAGCCCCCTGTCTCGTGGTTAATGTTAGGTTAGTTACTTTTCTCATTTCTCTGGCCAGACACCTGACAAACGCAATTTAGGGGAGTTTGTTTGGCTCACTGAGGGCAAAATGATCTTGTCAGGAAAAATGTGGTGAAAGTTGGTCCCATTTCCTGTCAAGACTTGGAGAGAAATGGATGTTCATGCTCCTTGTCATGCAGTCCATGGGATGGTACTACCTGTACTCACGGTGGTCTTCCCTCAGTTAAATCTCTGTGGAAAACATCCTCGTTCTCTCTGGAAAACATGTGTCCAGAGGTGAATTTCTTGGATGATCCCAAATCCAATCTAGTTGATGATGGGAATCAGCCATGGAAAATATTTACAAAGCAAAATCTGAAATCACACAGCCCTAGTGCTAAGAGGCCAACTGGGGGGAGCGGGCTCTCTATGGTGATCTCTTTCTTTAATGGGATAGCTAATGATTTGATGCTCAGCTGCCTGTTCAAAGGCGGCTCTGCTCTCCTGCTCTGAGCCAAACAGGCAGATACTATCACCACCCTGAGTTGTGGGAATATCTCCTGTGAGAAGCTTAAGTACTTATTACCATCCTATGCAAACCTCTCGGCCTCTTCTTGAATGTTCCTAGTGATGGGAAGCTCACTGTGTGCCTGATACAGCCATTCCTCTTTTGCTGAGATCTATGCTGTCCCCACCTTCTACTCTTTAGCCATAATGACAGCATCTGAAGAGACAGAGAATGAGCCAAAGCCTTTCCTATGAGACAGCCCTGCCATTGCAGCTGATAGCTCTGGAGTGCTCACGTGGCAGTGGGAGCCCCAGTTCCCGCCGTCAGTGAGTCCTGGTGATGCACCCTTCATGGACTTTCAGTTCTGTGTCCAGGGAGGGCCTTAAGACAAATGGTCCCAGTGAGAGGTGACCACACCATCAATGCCACTTTCACCACAGCCATAGCCCAGATGGAGCCTGCATGCTGTGGTGTGGCTGGGAAGCTAGCCTTAGGGCTGGAATCTGAGTCCGATGTCAAGCTTCCTCCACCTGTGTGCTGGGTGCCTCTGAAGCCTCACAGCTTCAGGGCAGCTCCACACAGACAGGCAGGCAGGTGCTGGGTACTACCTTGGCTGTCCTTTCTCCAAGAAAATAGGGTCACTTTCCCCCACACCCTTCCAGCAGTGGGAAAGCCTTTAGTTGGTTTTCCCTTTGTGTGACATGGATATTCCTACCTCACCAGCTGCAGGTTTCTCCCCTTCCCTCTAGAGCTTCAAGATGCTTCTCTGTCAACCGGTTAGCCTCAAACCAAACTCTCACAAAGGTCTGGTTCAAAGGAGTGGTGTGGGTGACACATGGGAATGTCAGGCCAAGCCAAACAGGCTTCTCTTGCCGTGTGTGAGGAGTGGAGCAGCTGTAAGGAAAGATTAAGCTTCGCTTTGCTCCCAAAGATCAATACATCAGTCAATCCTATTGAGCTCTCTGCCCACACATGCTCATTAGCCAGAAGGACCCAGGAGAGGAATTCTGGGACGTGGGGGGAGGGGAAGGCCTCTGGTCAAAAAAAAAAAAAAAATCACCTTACAGCGTCAGAGTTTCCCTGTAGGGTCATTAGCTAATTCATGCTAAGGTGTTAATGTCTTATCAGCTTCTTTTTTTCTAAAGGAACTCTACCCAGCTGGGAGTTCTAGGAACCCACTCCGGAGCCTGGGTGTGGACTACCTAACAGGGTAAAGGAGTGAGAAGTAATGCTAAATGCAGCTTTCTCTATTTTGACATCTTCCTTAGGGTTTGGAATATTGAATATTAATTTGGGCTGGGGACTATGGTGACATTTGCACATCTTTCCCCCTCAACAAACACGGGCTACAGAGCCACTTAACCTCTGGACATTGTTTTCTCCCCAGTAAAACAAGAGTGATCCTCAGATAGAGTCGTGAGACAAAGCACTGCACTGTGTAACAGCTCTTGGTTTTAAAATAGGTGTTTGTTATGACATTGTATGGGGAGGTCCTGTGGGAGATCCTGGCGGGTAGAGCCAAGGTGCCCCACAGCAGGTGAGAGACAGAGATAGACAGTGTTCAGTGAAGAGTTTTATTTGGTCGGGGGGTTGAGGGGAAGAGGAAAAGAGAGAGACACAGACAGAGACAGACACAGACAGAGACAGACAGAGACAGAGACAAAGAGACAGAGAAGGGCGAGTGGTTCTAGAGATGTGTGCGCACCTCGTGGGAGGAAAGTGGAAGAGAGAGAAGGAAGGAGCGGAGTTTTCTCTTAAGAATAGGCGGTGGTGGCGCATGCCTTTAATCCCAGGACTCGGGCAGGAGGATCTCTGTGAGTTCGAGGCCAGCCTGGTCTACAAAGCAAGTTCCAGAAAAGGCACAAAGCTACACAGAGAAACCCTGTCTCGAAAAACCAAAAAAAAAAAAAAAAAAAAAAAAAAAAAAAAAGGCTTCTGAGTCAGGACACAGGGAGGCCCCAAGGGGTGGGTCAGAATATTAACAATGTTAGCTTTGGCTCATCCTGAATTAAATCCAGAGACTAAGAAGGAAAAGTGAACCATAGCAGGTGCCTTTCCTTCCCCTGTAAGGTTTTTGTTTGTTTGCTTGCTTGCTTGCTTGTTTTAATCATCCAGGCTTTCTTTGACAGTCTCTTATGACACTAGAATTTGGAAAGTTGTCCAGAACCTTTTGACACACACACCTGTCCATTCACAGCCTCCCTACATTATTGAGTCCTGTGGGCTTAGCCACTGAAATCACTTCTCTGAGTTCTCAACGGCAGCATGGTAGTGTTGAGTGTTTTAACCATAGGAACAACACAACCCTGTATGTCTTTTATGAGATTATTCTTGCCATCAAAAGAAAATAGTTTGGGGTTTACAAAGGAGGCAATGTGAAAACTATAATACTGATGTTTTAACAGAAATAAGAGATAATGGTGGCCTGAGATGGCAAGAAAGAGATCACTTACAGTAGCTATGAATTAGAGTAGGATTAGCAGGAACTTGTGGGGTTGGGTGAGGGAAAGATGACTAGTGGAGTCATTGCATCAACACATACAGATGTCATTATTAAGAAAGAGAAGGTACAGTATGCAGTATTAGAGAACAAATTTGCCATTTTAGACACATGAGTTTCCCCGTGTCCATGAGGAGGCACGTGTCAAGTGAGCCTAGAACTGTCCTGACTAGAGAGAGGTTTTGTCACAACACAAGAACTTTCATCACTACGACTCTGCAGCTGTCCTCGATGCCTCCACTCATCCCAGCTCCTCTCCTGGAGACAGTCAGGTACTCTTGTATTTGTGGGGCAGTCACTATAGCTGAGCACATAGATTTCCAGGTCTCAACATGGAACTAAGGTCAACTGAGAAAAACTATTCCAATGGAGCCTCGCTCTCTGACTCCGTGCTAGTCCTAGCCCTTGCCCCTTGGTTCTGGGAGGGCTGTTCTCCCATGACTTTGCTCTCTAACTACAACGTGGGAACGCTTACATATTGCTCTTGTGATGGACTGAGGGGTTCTGTGAAAATGATGTCTAGGATTTCTCATTTTTATATTTCTCCAATTAAAAAACTAAAGATCACATGGGATGTTCTCCTGTATACATAGGATTGCCTCCTAAGCAAAGTTTAACAAAATTTAGGTTTTATATTTTTAATATTTCCACAGGTAGAAATGTATAGGAAGGAGATTCTGATGACTACATACTTTGAACTCCATGCTGCTGCAGTGTTATAGAATTACAGGTCATTGGCTTCCTTACCTGCTGCCAGCAGAGAACCAAGCAATGACATCAGCATGTACCACACTAGGGACGTTTCTGCTTTACTTTAAACTACATGAAGGAGCTCCAGTTTATACATTAAATTCAGTGAAACACCTTGATTATTACTATCGTTTGAGAAGACAAAACTCAGCACACATAACCAAGATAGACTGCCTTCACTGCAAAAAAAATTAAGGAGAAACTATGAAAACATGTTGATGAACTGATCACTAACAAGCAAAGTTGGTTAATTTTCCAACCAATTATCTTGATATTACTTGTGGTGTTTTGAAAGAAAAAAGGGACCCAAAGGGACTGGCACTATAAGGAGGTATTGCCTTGTTGGAGGAAGTGTGTCACCGTGGGGCGGCTTTGAGGTCTCTTGTGGTGATATATTGTGTACCTTAATAAACTTGTCTGAGGATCAGAGGACAGAGCCAGCCACTAGATTAGACATAGAGGTCAGGCAATGGTGGCACACACCCTTAATCCTATCACTCAGGAGGCAGAGATCCACCTGGATGTCTGAGTTCAAGGCCACACTGGAAACAGAGCCAGGCAGTGGTGGCACACACCTTTAATCCCAGTACTGGGAAGCACATGCCTTTAATCCCAGGAAGTGATGGCAGGGCGGAGAAAGGTATATAAGGCCTGAGGAAACAGGATCAGCTGAGGAGTTGGTGAGGTGAGGTTGGCTGTGGCTTGTTCTGCTTCTCTGATCTTTCAGCTTTCACCCTGATATCTAGCTCTGGGTTTTTAATTATAAGACCTTTTATGATTAGTATTACAGTCTCTTTTCTCGAGCTTCCCTCAGTGTGACTGTCAGTTGACTTCCTATTGCCTGCAAGATGTAGCGCACTCAGCTCCAACACCACGTCTGCCTGCAGGCTGCCATGTTCCCTCTCATAGCTCTGAAAATGTAAGCCACCCCAATGTTTTCTTTTTAAAAGTTGCCATGGTCATGGTGTCTCTTCACAGCAATGAAAACCCTGACTGAGACGTTACTTGAATAAAGTTGGGTTGCCATGCAACTCTAAGTCTCTACAGTCTCCCCTGAACAGAGTGCTCTCTGCATTCCTGCTTTGTATCCAACCTTCTGCTTGGCTGTGTTTCCTTCTGTAGCTTCCAGAGCTATCAGCAGCTTCATTGGATACACTTAGGTTCTTACTCTCTAGAGAAGAATCCAAGTCTGTCTATCTAGACGCTTTTGATGTGTTCACTTTGTAGTTATCACACAGAGATGTGTGAGCTAACAAGGACATTCTTATCCTCCTCGGTGGAACACCTACACTTGTAGGAAGACAACTAAAAATTACCAATGTCTAACCATGAAAAACACAAGAGTCTGCTAGAGGCCCAAGAACTGGAACAGAGAAGCAATAGAAAACTTAGGAGTCAGAATATGGAAACTCCTGACTAAACAGCATCCATAAATATAATAATAAAAAAGGCACTGTGGTACATGCCATAACCCCACACCTGGGAGACAGAAGCAGAAAGATCCTGAGCTCAGGACCAGGTTGTCCAAGAAAGGACTCTTGTGTTTGGATGCCCATTTCTTTCTCCAGAATTGGAGAAATCTCTACTATAGTTTCATTGAATGGATCCTCTGTGCATTTAGTTATTATTTCAGATCATTCTAGCATGTAGATTCTTAAATTCAGTCCCTTGATTGTACCCAGAGTTTTTTTTTTTAAACTTCTTTACTAACTCTTTGGAAGTTTCATATCATGTGCCCCAATTCTGTTGACCTCCTGGTCCCCCCATATCCTCCCCTTATCCCTGGCACACACACACCCATAAGGAAACAAATCAAAGTATGCAAGCAAGTGAACAAAAGCCAAAACAAAAACAAAAACCAAATCAAACCACAAACCACAACAGAACATCTTTTTGCTTCTCCTTCTTTCCTGCTTCTTCAATGCCTCCTCATCCATCCTGGTGGCACTGGAGGCTTCAGTCTGCCATATAGCATACCTCTTTGTCCCATCAGTTTTACTGGCAAATGTTTATTGCGGTAAGTCACTGGTCTGGTTCAAGGCCTCTGGTTTCTGGTCTTCCATCATCACTGGATCCTCACCAGAACTCTTCTGGGATATCCTGTGGTTGCCAGAAGTCTTGGAGATCTTGTGAGTATCACTCCAAAGGACCAGTCTCTTCACCAGCTCCGGCAGGTCCTAGATGGGGTAGATGATAGGATGGGTGAACCCAAGGCCCAGCTGTGGGTCTGGATGGTTGCCACACAGTCAGTCTGGGCCCCTGTGGCCACCCACCATGGCAAGGGGTTGGAGTCAGCTCTCCTACATGCATGTCCTTAGGGTCAGTTCACCTTGGCCTGTGTTGAGGGGGTGGGGGACCATCTCTCCAGTGAGCAGGGGCTAGCTCTCTTACTGTAGCATCCAGCAAGAGGCAAGGCCAGGTTTCACAGGGCCAGTGAAGAGCATGTTCAGCTCAGCATTGCCCTCTTATTTCATCTCACATAATTCCTAAGGCCTCCTGAGGTGATCAAGTCACAGACACCCATGGACTCAGACATGGCCTTCAGCAGCAGCTTGGGCCCAGTTGACATTCTGACTTTGTATACCCAGAGTTTTTAGATGTGTAGCCACTCTCTTAATTTTTCTCTTATTGATGTTTAAAGGTAGTATTTCCTTAACCTTGGCCTCCATCCATGATGTTCTTCTGGTGGTTTTTATTCTATTAATTGAGGATTTAAATTTCTAAAATTTCTATTGTGGTTTTTATTTTATTAATTGAGCTCTTAATTTCTAAAATTTCTAATTTTTCAAAATCTTGACTTCTCTAGTGGGGTTCTCTTCCATGCTTCTGGCTTCATGCATTTTGCCAATTTTTTCATTCTTTTTCCCGTCTATGCTTCTGACTTTCCTCTCAAGGTCATGGGTTGAATTACTCTACCTGTTTGTAATCTATTTGAAGTTAGTGGTGGTTTTTCATAGCAAACTTTCTGGAATTGTACCAATGTCAGTATCTTTGACTTCAGTAGTTGAGGTTATGTCCTCTGGAGGATTCACAGAGCCTTGCTTTCTTGAGTTTGTACTTAATTTGCTTATCTCTTGGTCTGAATGAGGCATTCCAGTTCTATTTGAAGATCTTGTTGAACAGCCTGATCTTGAAGGATCAATCTTCATGCCACTCAGAGAGAAGAAAACCATAGAAATATATATATTCATGGGTAGCTACTCCATTTTTCATATCTATTTCTATTGAGTCCTAGCCCTTCATGCCACTCAGAGAGAAGAAAACCATAGAAATATATATATTCATGGGTAGCTACTCCATTTTTCATATCTATTCCTATTGAGTCCTAGCCCTGTTACTACATTCCTCTAGTGTTTCCAGTGTCCAGTAGACTAAAGAAAACACAGAGTGGAACTCTTGCCTTGTGTTGATGACCTTTCAGCCTTTGCAGAGGTGAGGCAGCAGCACATACCTGCTAATTGTTTAAGTAACCCTCAAATTTGCTATCCTTTTTCTTGATTGGGAAATTCAGAGGAAATAGCACACGGGTTAAGGAAGCAGAGTACCTAAGTTTGTGGGGATGCAAAGAGAGAGCTCTGTTGTGGAAACAACTGTTACAGAGGGTACTTGTTGTGGGATGGTCTGTATGTCAAATTTCTCTGATTGGTAAATAAATAAAACACTGATTGGCCAGTGGCTAGGCAGGAAGTATAGGCAGGACTAACAGAGAGGAGAATTGAAAGAACCGAAAGGCAGAAGGAGTCACTGCCAGCCACCACCATGACAAACAGCATGTGAAGATGCTGGTAAGCCACGAGCCATGTGGCAAGGTATAGATTTATGGAAACGGATTAATTTAAGCTGTAAGAACAGTAAGCAAGAAGTCTGCCACGGCCATACAGTTTGTAAGCAATATAAGTCTCTGTGTTTACTTGGTTGTGTCTGAGCAGCTGTGGGACTGGCGGGTGACAGAAATTTGTCCTGACTGTGGGCAAGGCAGGAAAACTCTAGTTACAAACAGGTACTTTCAGTAAAACATTTGCATGCCTCTATGATTCACAATGCCACCTTCCTGGATCCTCATGACAACCCTGAACATTACAGAGAAGTGGACACATTGCTCCCATTTTCACAGGGGCTCAGTCCCATCCAGGACTTCACCAGTGTAACTGGGGTAGCTAATAGTCTCAATCTCACTGATGCTCTTTCTGGTATTACAGCTATTCAAATGCAGAGCCCTAATTTCACACAGCCCTAAACTCGTTTAGCGAATAAGCAAAAATATCACCTGAACACACACAGTGAAAGGTTTAGGAGTAAAACACAGGGCTGGTGCCAACACTTAAGTAAATGCAGTTGCCACCAAGGCCCCAGGATCCATGCAGTGGAAGGAAAGAACCCCAAGGAAGGCTGTCTTCTGACTCCTATGAGCTCACTGGGTCATGCCTCCATTCCCTTCCCCAACAGATAAATAGATATGCTTACATGTTTTTTTTTTTTTTAAAGAGATACAAAATAAAAACCTTCCAAATTTTTTAATTCCCTACAAAGTAGTGAAAGCTCTGCCTCCTGATTTGATCTGCACAGCCTTCTTCATTTATGGGATTTGGTCCTAATGTTTCAGCAGTTTCCATAGTTCTCTGTGCAGATAGAATTCTGTATAGATGATGAACACTAGTGTGTAGGGGCAGGGTGTGATTTCCTGTAAACTAACTCATGAGAACTTCATTTCCTGACCCTTTCACCTCTTTACTGGTTTCCTAGAAGTATTGTGGGGCCAGCTGGTAGGTACCGTGTTGTTAACTTGCACAACTAATTCAGTAATGTATAATATTGACCTGCTGTATATTCATAGCCACTGAGCAGACTGCAGTGTGCTGAACTCCAATGGCTGAGTTCTTCCTTTGCCTTCATTAGCATAAGTTTCATGAGTACAGATGTTCTACTAAGTGTCTTTTTGTTAATCATTATTTCATTTATCAGAACTAACCTAATAGTTTAGATGGTGGAACTGAGGAGTAAGAAGGTTGGGGAATTTACCCAATGCCTGACCTAACTGGTCCCAGACTCTCAATCACTAGCCTCTCTATCCACCTCCCTTAGCAACTAAAGGTACAGCTACCGAGTATTTGCCAATTTTTAGATTACTGGCTGAAAAGATTCATTGTGTTTGGTACAATCTATCTAGAAATACATTTTAATATCTACCCTAAAATGACATTGCAGACAAAGCTAACTGGGAGGGCGGGATTAGAGCTGTGTCTAGTAGGTAAATTGACCAACATAATATTTATAAGGCATTTTAATACACAGAAACAAATATATAACTTACCAACTACCTCTAAGAGCTCTCAGACCTTTTTATGTAAAAATACATAACAGAAAGTTACAGAACAAAAATAAATATAAATAAACCAATATAGTACAAGTTGAAAGCAGTAAGAGATAACTTTCACTTACTGGAGTATAAATGTCCCTCTTTGTTCAGAGTGAGTGAGGTCTTGTGTGCCAGAGAATATGTAAGGGGGGAGGTGAGATTTTGAGAAAAGGGCAAAAACACTGAAAAAGAAAACAGGCTTACTTGATGGTACAGTCAAGGAAGGGAAGAGAGAGGCATGGAAAGGCAGCATGTAGGCGGGTGGCTGCCATGGGATATGTGTGTGGATGCAGGGGAACAGGAGTGAACAATGAGATTCTCCCCTCCCTATGCTGTTTATTTAACAAGACAGTAGGAAAAACCAAAGCTCTGCTTAAAAGGAAACTCAAAACCACTTTCTCTGAATTTTCCTTGGCTGCATTGCCTCTTGGATGTTTAAGGTGGTGACTTTTAGTTTAAGACCCTTTAGAGAGGTTTTGTTCATTACAGTTTTAATTCATAAAGCTGCTGGAAAATGGGGTTAGGTCTGTGAGCATATTTAGTAATTCCTTTCCCATGCATGAATTAAATGTATTGGCTCAATTAAAGTTACAATAGTATGATAGCAGGACCTCTCCACACCCTGCCTTGATTTCCATTTGGGACAGGTCACGGCCCACTGCAAAGAGGGTACCATATGCAGGTTCTGAAAATAACATTAAAGATGCTGGTGTCCAGTCCTCCTATCAGTCACCCAGTGATGTGTGAGCAAAGGGAAGAGAGGCATCCTGCCCGATGCTAACACTTCCTACAGGAGGAAGAGCAGACTCTGTGGCTTTGGGAGCAATGCAAGGAGGCAAAACACAAGTCTTTCTTTGGTGCTCTATCTCTACCTGACTCAAATGCAAACTTTACATTAACCAGGCATAGTAGATCATGCCTGAAGCCCTGTACTGGAGAAGCAGCGGCAGAAGGATGGAGAATTCAAGGCCAGACTGACTTATGAGACCTCGCCTCAAAATTAATTAAAATTAAAGTTTTTAATCACAACAAATAATGGATAAAATATACACTTGACCTTTGCATTTTACTTCCTGTTTTTCCTTATCAATCTATTATTCAGTTGTTATGTGTAGCTATCAATTAGTATGCTTTCAAATTGCTTGTTTTTTGAGGGTTGCATCCATTTTTTCTGTTCTGAATTGCAATTCACTTCCTGGAACAATGAAAGTACAATTTCAAGCACCATTCTTCACAGCTCAGATGTTGCAAGTGAAGGATACACCAAAGTTTAGATTCAGAGCACATGGCGCAGGTAACACACGTTGATTCTCCAGACAGAAGTTCCTATGTACAAAACGATAAGGCACAGCTTGCAACCCCAAGCACCACTCCCAATAAAGCCTTTGAGGATTAAAAGACAATTAGACTAGACTAGACTGGCCATAAACTAACTCTTTTTTAATTAAATACCTATTATTTGGGGGTTTGCATTAATAAGTGCCCATTTATTTTTCCCTTGGATAATAGGTGAACAAATGACTTTTTATCTTGATTTTAACACTTCTGACATAGTGTCACACTAAACTAAGTTGCATACATTTTAGAAACACATTTATTCCTTAGTCTTCCAAATATTATGAATGCAGGCAGCAAAGAGTCCTCTGTTCCTTGTCACACCCTCCCCTCTGTCTGCTCCTTGTCACACCCTCCCCTCTGTCTGCTCCTTGTCACACCCTCCCCTCTGTCTGCTCCTTGTCACACCCTCCCCTCTGTCTGCTCCTTGTCACACCCTCCCCTCTGTCTGCTCCTTGTCACACCCTCCCCTCTGTCTGATCCTCTTCGCACCCTTCCCTCGGTCCATTTTACCGTGTTTCTAATGGTCTCCTGCTCAGAGGAAGCCTGAAAGCATGAAGAGACTTCCAGGACTGAATTAGAGGCACAGGCCAGCTGCAAAAGGTGATGGCAGCCGAATTCGGAATTTGGGAACTTTAGGAAACTGAGGGAGAGTGAGACATCAAGTTCAGTGGGCACCGTCATCCTCTTGTGGGCCCAGTTTAGGTGGTCCTTAAGCACAGGGCACTGAAATAGCACCATCACTAAATGGAGCTGAAGGTGAATGTAAGCTGCTCATACAAAATCTCCCCAAGAAATTCTGTTCCCTGTCCTGAGATGCAGGCATTAGTCAGGATTGCTGAGAGCTAAAACGCTTCCTTTACTCTGTCTCATATTTTTCTGGGTCACTATGGTCTGTTTCCAAGGCAGAAAGAATTGCACTGGGCATGTTCAGAAGGGACCTCTGTTTGCCTCCATCCTACTCAATTTTCTCCAAGTGCTTTAGAATAAAAGGACCCAAAGTGTAGATTTGGGGACGATCTGCAGATGGCCAGACACACAGTTGCTCTGCAATCTGATTCTGGTTGACGTCTGAGAACGCTTTTCTCTGAGATAAAAAAGGGCTTTCTACCTTCACCAAAGGTTATTTTCAAATTTTCAGTCACACCTTAGGTAGCCAACAATGGGGTTAATGGCAAAAAGATAGAATACTCATAATACTCATAATAAAATACTCATAATAAAAATTGTATTTTTAAGTGTCAGTTACTAACGTTATGTCATACAATACAAAATTAAGGAAAATACAATGCCTCAAAGCTCCAGTGCTCCTTCTTTTTCTAATGGACCAAATAAAAGCTCCAGGCTTGGCTGTTTTCTAGTCCTTGGAGTCCTGAAATAGTCTCAGTGTCATCTGCCTAGTCACCCCTCTCATCCCTCACCAACACCTGGCCTAAATATGAGAAGTGATTCTGTTGCCCTTAACTTACTTAGAATGTTGGTTTGGTGCCCAGTTGCTCTGTGTATGTCTGAGACAAGGCCAGCAGTAAAGCGAGACCTCTGAACAGGCTCCCGGGAGACATAAAGCCACACAAGACTCTTTGTTTCCTCTTCTGTTTAACAAGTAAGCATTTTGCAAAGGTGAAGGCTATTATTTTGCAGGATGCCATTGGCAACTGATACACAGAGAGATGCATTTGTTTAATCTGTGGTTAGAGGTTAATCAATATTCCATTTCTACTTCTGAACAACCAGACACACACATGGGCTGTTGGGCTACTCTTTGACATCATACTAGTTTTTTAAAAAATTATTCAACAATTGTTTCTTAAGTGCCTGTGACAGCAATTATTAAATAGCAGATATTTGTAACTGCTGAATAATGTCTCGAGAACTTGCCACGTGCAGACTTAGGTGTTTTTATTTTTGTTTTTATTTTATACCTAAGAGCCCTGACTGACTCTGAAGCCCTTTGTGGGCCCACTGGCTCCTCCCCTGGCCACTTCTTCCTCTACCCCACCATTCTCACCAGCCCTATTGAGAGGATAATCTAAAAGCTTGAGCAACTTGCCTGGGAGTCCACCTATCCAGTGCCTCCTCTTCTGGGCCCAGTGAGAAAATATGCGTCATCCAAAACCTAAACTCTCCTCTGCACAGCAGACCTTGCAGCTGGATCCTGGCCATTGGATGTCACAGTCTCCTCCTCTTCAGTAGTGCCAGACATTCTTGCCATGTCTGTTGCTGACAAACACAGCTATTGCCCAAATGACTCTTATACCCATGAGGAACCTGATGTTAAATAATCCTAGTACCTGGACAGACATCGCCAGGATCCCTGTGGCAGACATTCCTCTGTCCTTTTTGCCTGCTCTTGTACTTGGAAAACTCTTAGTAGCACAACTTACTACCTTCTATTACTATTATTTATTCATGTGCTTGCCTGGGTTTCCAAGAGTAGACAAGCCACCCACTGCCCTACTCCCTTTCCTCTCCAGAGGCATTAACAAGAGCAAAGCCCTTACCACAAGCCTTAACAAGGTATGAAAGGGACAAATATGGAAATATGCAGGACATGCTGTTAGATGTAGATAAGAGGGCCCTCAAGGATGAGTGGAGTCAAGATGGGCTGCCTTTGGTCAAATCTTTGGCAGTGAATGAACTACAGAATAGATCTTCAGAGCTACTGCAATTTGAATCTATGCCCCAGACTGTAGTGGGTAGCTGTTCCAGCTTTGACCTGGAAGTACTACCCCCCATTGAGGCTTCCGGTAACTGTCACGCTTATGAGGCAGGGCGGAGATAGGAGCCCTTAAGACCTGAGATCCAGATGTGCTGGCTCTCTTGGTTCCTGGATCCTGGACGCTGGAGGGAAACTGAGCAGAGTTCTCCAGAGAACACTGCTGGACTGCACCATACCTTTCCTGGACCCTGTAACCTATCCCTTTACTTGTAAGTTACCCCACAAAATAAACCTCCCTTTTAACTACTTAGAGTTGCCTTAATACTTCCACCAATACCAGATGGGTCTAAAATGTAGAGCACTCATCATTAAAAATATAAATAGTAAATAAATAATTAAACAAACAAATAAATAAATGGAGGAAGACAGCATTCCCCAAAGCACTCATCAGGAAAGTGCTTATTAACTTCAACTATCCATCAAGCAGGTGTCAAATGCATCAGAGAACCAAATTCTGAGCCTACAACAGTGGGTGAAACAAAACTCTTAATCTTAGGGTCTTGACATTGTGATAAATAACTACCAATAACTTTAGATGACCTGACATTCCTTCATATGCCACACACACACACACACACACACACACACACGCACACGCACACGCACACGCACACGCAAGCACGCACGCACACATGCACGCAGTTCTGTCACTCACAGGATTTGCTACTCAGTGCTCACACACTACTACAATAAACCACAAACTTTCATTGTTATGATAAACAGCACTCAGGAACCTGCATATCTCTTTCCAGTGCTCCCCGAATTAAAGGCAGCTGTGTCCAAATGCTATGAAGGCTGTGGATTATGCTGCTACAAAAGACAGGCACAGCTTCAGAGCTGAGGAGAATATAAGCCACGAAGATTTCGGAAAGAGAAAAGACAGCTTAAGTCCCTCAGCAGACAACCCCTGTAGACAGCAGAGCTGTGATAGACTCTCACATAACTCAAAGTTATTGCCTGCCTTCAGTTGCCAGTGTGAGATTGTGGAAGCGCTCACAAATCAGAACTGTATTCACAGCCACTACAGACAGAGACTGGAGAAGATTTCATGATGTTATGCAATAAACATTATTCAAGTTTATCTTTGTGTAGCTCTAGATATGATGTGTGGGGAAATAATAAAAACTGTTTGCATTGGCAACCAGAAGGTGAGTTAGAATTCAATGTTAGAATCAGGATTAGCTTTAAATTTATAGAAATAGTAAAAATTTTAAAATAATATTAAATGTCACCTTTTAAGAAATTGCCATATTTGTCAATTATACTTTTTATTTTGCCTTATTTTTAATAATTATTAGTCATCAAAGGACAAACGTTACTTTTAAATAATACAGAATAAACAACTGAAAATTTTATGTTTATGTTTATTTCATTTTTAGCAGAATAAATTTTACATAGATTGTTCAAAAGTACATTTTATCTTAATCATTAATCCATTTTAAAAGTGGCTCTTAATTGTGAAAATTATTAAGTATAACAATATAACTAATGGTTTCACTAAAATTGTGTTGATTAGTTTTGTGTTAACTTGATACAAACTAGGTTCAATTGGAAAAGGGACTCTCAACTGAGAAAATACCGCCATAAAGCTGGCCTATAAACAAGTCTATCAAGCGTGACTGATGTGGGCGGGCCTAGCCCACTTTGTGCAGTGCTGCTCCCGGGCTGCTGTTCCTAAGTTGTATAAGGAAGCAGGTTGAAACAAAGCAGCACTCCTCCATGGCCTCTGCTCCAGTTCCTGCCTTGAGTTCCTGCTCCGAGACAAAGGATGATCTGAGAGTTGTAAGCTGAAATACGCCGTTCTTCCCCACTTTTGGTCATGGTGTTTTATCTCAACAGTAGTAACCCTAACTGAGACAAAAAAGAGAAAAATGTGTCTTCTAGAAATATATATTATATATATCTGAAAATTTTATATATATGTTTACTCCATTCTTAGCAGAATATTAAATTATATAGTTTTTTCATGAATATATTTTATTCTTAATAATTAAACCATTTTAAAAATAAATCTTAAATTATGAAAAATAGTATTTTTATAAGTTAATAACATAACTAATAGCTTCATTAAAATTAATTTGTGGATTAGTTTTATACACATAAACTATATATGTATACACACACACACACACACACATATATATATAGAGAGAGAAAGAAACAGAGACAAAGAGTATATAACAATTGATGAAGAATAAATATGTCTTACTACTCATCCAAGCATCACTGGCTTAGCAACAAAATACCAAGATGTGAAGAGCAGAAATTAAATTAAATTGTTTATGTTTATTATTTTGCCACTTGTCCATTTGTCATTACAGTAACATAGCTGTCCAACTGGAAGTGAGAACATATTTTATTATCTAGCAGCCAGTTAGTGCAACACAGAACTTTGTGAGTGGAATATATGGTTTTCTAGGCCCTCATCTGTCCTCACACCAGGTGATTAGTATTAAGGGTGGTCAGCAACTAAGTGACCAAGTGACCAGAAGTTTACTGAAGTCCCAAAGTAAGCCACCAAGACCGGTAAGAAAATAGCTGTTTCTTGGTCACTCTTTCAGATACAGCCACAGGAGCATGTGGACAGTGTGCACCTCTTCCATGGAGTCACGACTGGAGAATACAGGTTATGCCTTGTCAAACATCTCTAAAGATTAACCTCTGGAGTGAAGTAGTTTGTATCTGTATTCAAGGTCAACGACTGCAAAATGGCCTTTGAGGGCTAAGAATCTGCCAGAGTTTTCCGTGCTTTGATTGGAAGGAGGACCTATGTGATACAAACTCCCTCCTGTCCATGCAGATGGTCTGCATGGATCCACTGTGGTGTGTTTATGATGACAAAAGCAAAAAAAAAAAAAAAAAGGCAAACATGTTTATTCTGTTTGGGTTTTTATTTTTTTTTTTTTTAAGAGAAATGAATTAACCTTTCATTTAGACATGTGTCTTACTTTATATATACCTTTTGTGATCTTGGTGCATGTTTTTATTTCTCCAGTTACTTTCTCAAAGCATCTTCAATTTTGCCTTATTCTTCACAAATAGTTATGGCTGAAGTCTAGTATATATAGTCCCCATAATTTTCACTATCATTTGAAAGTGGTTAAAATTTTCCTCAATCAGTGTAGCCTGTGCTGTTTTTACATTTTGTCACATTTCATATTACTGGTCAGGGACTTGCAGTATCAAATACTCACTGAGTGTAAGAAAATTTAAACAAACAAACAAAAACCCCAAAAGATGAGAAGAATGGCAATATGAACAAAGAGAGGTATGTTCAAAGTTGTGTAGGTCTATCCCACTAGAAGAGCATGTGCAAGCACTTCACAGTCAAGACATGGTTCAGGGGCACTGTTCTGTCTCACAGTGAGGACCACAACTCATGCTGGGGGTTTTAAAGGAGCATGTTAGTCTGCAAAGTGTTACCTTCCTTAGCAATTTCCAAAAGCATTAGTTACGAGTCTCCCATCATTAACTATCCTTAGAAGTAACATTGTACATGGCTTCATAAAAGAGTGCACACGCAAACCCCTCGGTTCATTCCCCAGCACTGGAAAAAAGAAGGAAATTTTTACATAGCTGTGACTTGCAGGGTTTACTCAAACCCATTCCTGGTGAGCAGCACACCAGTCTTTGAGTCATCCCTTTCATCCCCTATGGTCTCAACAAGATGGCTTAAGCGAAAGTATTTTAGAAATTGTGAGTGAATAAAGAAAGAGTATTTCCCAGTGTTGAAAAATACTTGTATCTAGTGGCATCTGTAGTGCGTCTGACACTATTGTTGGATGGCACCATCACATTGATACCAGCTATTTCTAACACTGCTAACTATTGTGTTTCTTTAAATGAGTTTCCGCCTCACCTGCTTTGGAATCATGCGGGAGATGAATTTAGAAAGAAATTACAGCCCTGACATTCAGTGCCTTTCCTTTGAGTGAAACCAGAACCTGCATATTTTTATGTTCCTCAGATGGTTCTACTACATTCCACAGTTAAAGAACCTATGTTTAGATGCTTCTTAATAGTGCCAACAAATTAGAATCATTTGGGGAGATTTTGTGACAGAACAATTCCTAACCCACCCCAGACTGATAATACAGAAACTCTGGAAATGGACCCAAGCATCATGTGTTTGCAAAACTCCTGAAATAATCTAAGGTACATATCGAGGTTGAAATCATGCTTCAGACTCTTCTTTTGCCATGTTAGCCCAGTTGTGTTCTGCAGTGTCAGCTATAATCAGCATAGAAGCTCAGGGAGAGGATCAAGGAAAACAAGACAACAAATGTCAGAGTGGATGGGAAAGAGAAACTCTGGGAGACCTCTTCACAGCATGGGCTTTCAAAGGCAGTCAACATCAAAGTCTGGTAACTGACTCTGACCAGGCCTGGAAGAGTGACAGTCAATGGACTCTCCATAGAGACTGTGTATAGTCCATAAATAATTTAAGTTGAATCAATGTCCTTATTCCTTGGACTGACCCATAATACACCTCATTGGGATTAGAAAAGGATAAAGGAATCGCTTGTTTTTTTTTTTTTTTTAATTTATCTAATTGATTTATTTATTTTGCATCCTGACTGCAGTTTCCCCTCCACCCTCTCCTCCCATTCTCTCCCCCACTTCCCTTCTGGCCCCCCTCAACCCACTTCTCCTCTGTTTCTGTTCAAAAAAGGACAGGCCTCCCATTGAGTATCAGCAAAGCATGGCATATCAAGTTGCAGTAAGACTAAGCACCTCCCCATGTATTAAGGGTAGATAGGCAATCCAGTATGAGGAAAATGGTCCCAAAAGCCAGTCAAAGCATTAGAAACAGTCTCTTCTTCCATTGTTAGGAGTCCCGCAAGTAGACCAAGCTACACAACTATCACATATATAATAAAACTAAATATTCATTCCCTGAAAGAAAAAATCTATTTTGCATATGCTATTCATATAAAACTATATCTAATGTCTGTTATAAGATTTCTAATAACTATGACCTATACTTAGAAAAATTACTATTCACCCTACATTCAAGACAGTAAAACTGCATGGAGCAACTAAGTGTCCTGTCCAGAACTGCATACCAAGAACCAAAACACCACCTAAAACTTCTGACCCAAATCCAATTTTTCTTATTCAATTCAAGGTCATTAACAAAATCTTTCCCCCTAAAAGAGGACAAAGAAATACTGATTATTCAGTAAAATCTCACCTCCTGGCATCTCCCATCTGCTTTATATTTTATAATTGATTGTGCAACTGTCTCCATCATACTGTTTTATATAAAGAAGGATGGTATGTTTCTGACTCATCTTTTTTATCCTCATAATGCTCCACTCTGAAAAATGCTAGGCAATCAATAAATATTTTTTGGGTAAAATGAAAATAAAGATAATGGGTTTTTTTATTTCAAATTACAAAACTTCAGCACCAAATAAAACATAATCTTGCTGATCCCAAATTGACATGCTTTTTTCTTGAATACCATGCCTCTATATTTCTCTACTAATGGCAATAATTATTAATTATTAATTATTAGTTAACCAGCTAAGATCCCTGATAGGTTACCCAGTATCACATGGCCTGCCCTAAACATATGTACATGTGAGCAACACTAAGTGGACTATATAATACTAATGAAGAAATCATAAATTTAAGAGTGGGTTGACGTGGGAGAAGTGGGAAGTGGGAAGAGGGAGGGGTTGAAATGCTGCAATACAGTACTAAAATGTGAATTTCTCAAAAATTGAATTTTTCAAATAAAAAAGTACTAGTCTTGTTAGCCCAAATTTCAAACACAAATGAAATAATATCTTAACAAATTAGTATTTGGTGGAGTTGGGGAGGCTATGTAACACCAAGAATGTTTGAAAAAGGTATATGGAAACCTACTATTTTATAAGCTTCCTAAGTTGTGTGTGTGTGTGTGTGTGTGTGTTCATATAAGAGAGTCAGTCTAATTGGAGTTGCCCTACACAGAGGATGATGCTCCTCCTAGAAGCCATAGGAGGAGCATAGGTTGCCAAATAAAAAGTCCAGTTCCAGGTGTGTGATTCCTCAAGTTGTTAGTCAGGGAGTCCCAAAGACCCCCAAAACAGTACGTGTTATTATCATTGCTTTTGGTTACCCACAGGAACTTGATGATAAGATACAACCTAGAGTCATTTGAAGGGAAGGAAACTTAGTTGAGAAATGCCTCCATAAGATCCAGCTGTAGGGCATTTTTAAAATTAGTGGTTGATGGAGGAGGACTCAACTGATTGTGAATGATGCCATCACTGGGCTGGTGGTCCTGGGTTTTATAAAAAAGCAAGATGAGCAAGCCAGTAAGCAGCACTCCTCCACAACAGCTCCTCTTTCTGGCTCCTTCCCTGTTTGAGTTCCAGCCTTGGCAGGAACTTTAATGGATTGTATATGTAAGTCAAATAAACCATTTCCTCTCCAAGTTGCTTTTGGTCAAAACATTTCATCACAGTGATAGTAACCCTAATAAAGACAATGCTGGACCACAGCTTTGTCGTTGAACATTACCTGATGCATGTACATATATTCTTCCTTGCATAAAAAAAGATATAGGCAGAGTTTTCCTGTCCTGCAGCTGCTCTCAAATAAAGACACTGAGGTTTATACTAATTATAAATGCTCAGCCAATAGCTCAGGCTTATAATTAACTAGTTCTTTATTTTTAAGTTAATCCATATTCCTTATTTGTGTTCTGCCAGATGGTGATACCTTTATTAGCACGGCACGTTCATCTACTGATCCCTTTGTGTCTTCTGGAGACTTCAGACTCTGCCCTTCTTCCTCCCAGCATTCTCCTAGTCTGGCTCTCCTGCCCAACTTTATTCTGTTCAGCTTTTGACCAGACAGCTTTTTTTATTAAACCAGTTACAGCAACAAATCTTCACAGTTTACAAAAGGATTATTCCACAGCAGTAAGAGATGTTATTGCTAGCCAAGGGGTGGTGGCATACACCTTTAATCCCAGCACTCGGGAGACAGAGACAGTGAGTTCAAGGCCAGCCTGGTCTACAAACTGAGTTCCAGGAAAGGTGCAAAGCTACACAGAGAAACCCTGTCTCAAAAAAAAAATATTGCTGAAAACATGCCACATTTTAGTCATAGGAAATGGAGTTAGTTGGGAATCTTCCTCCCTGATGGTTAGCTTTGTGGGCTGCTGCCAGGAAAGCCCTAGTCTTAGCTAGGAACCCTTTTCTCCACAATAATACCAACATGGCAAGATAAGGCCATGTGTCCACAGAGTCATGGACATGTTAGGGGAGTAACCAAACAAATTCTGATTGAATTTAAGGCCCACTCTGAAAGAGGAAATGCTTAACTAGTACTACTATATGTCCATGAACCCATGATTGGCATACTTATGGACCCCAGAAATGAACCTACTATTATTGTTTTGCTAAATGTACATAGTATCAAACTACCGTCTAAACTCATGTCTCTATACCCATAGATTAGTTCACTCTTAGATAATATCAGACAAGTTTATTTGTCCAATGGAAGGTGGTTAATGCAGAAAATTGCAGCAGGTTAAAGTACAGAGAATAAGTGTTTATGAGGCTAAAAAATGAGGCATCCTTACCACACCCTTCCCTACGAGGCTCAGGGACCATAGAGAGAGCATAAAATACAGAGACTGGAAAGGACCAAAGCAAACAGTATTTTCTGGACATGACTGATCCACTATACTAAAAAGTACATAGCAGATGCGTTTGTTTGCATGAGACCTACACAAGATCATCACTATTCTATCTTGGAAGTAGGATCATGGAAGATAGTGGTGCTGAGGCTGATTTGAACTATGAGGGCCTGGCTGAAGAGGTGTCAGAGGAAAATAATTTTAGGATGCTGCCTAGAGATTGTTCTTGTGATATTTTGGTGAAGATTGTGGCTGCTTCTTGCCCTTGTCTGAAAAATCTGCCTGAAGCTAAAGTGAAGAGTGTTGGATTAATTGCATTGGCAAAGCAGATCTTAAAACAGTGTAGTATAGACTCTGTTATGTACTTACTAATGTTGACTCTTATGAAGATTTATAATGAAAAGGAGCAAGCTGAGAAATGAAAAATATAAAATGCACAATTTAAGTAGAATACAGGCACCAGGAAATGGAATGGAACTGAATCCAGTGTTCAAGGAGGTAAACAGATTAAGAAATGGAGTAAAGGGAGAGGTGACCTCAGGGAAAGACCCCACACAGCTAAGCTTGCAATTTGTGAAAAGGAGTTAAAGAACAGCTTAGGTCCAGGCATGATGGTACATGCCTTTAATCCCAGCACTCTGGTGACATAGGCAGCAGATCTCTAAGTTGAGGTCAGATTGGTCTACAGAGTGAGTTCCAGGACAGCCAAGCTTAGGCAGTAATGGGAATCATTGAAAACAGAAAGCTAGTGAAGATGTAATTGAATTGGGTGGGGGAGCATGGTCCAGCCCCAGCAAACAGCAGAACTCACAGCTTCAGCCATGTAGTTCTGGCTTTAGAGTCAAGGATGGAGAAAAGGGGTTATGGAAACTTCCCTCATGACTAAGGTTGCTGAGGCCAGTCATGTGATGGGGTGTCCCTGAATGGAGGCCTAGAGAGGCCATTGTGTAAATATGTGAAGTTGAAGCATTGGAAGCATTGATTGCCTTGGAAACCCCAAGCTGTTGGAGACGCCAGAGTCATGGGATACTTGCCAAAGAAAGCTGCTAACAGGGAGTGGAATCAGCCCAAGATGAAGAAGTGTATTGCAGGTAACAAAGCTACAAGAAGTTGGGGATTTGAAGATATGGAGATGCAAAGTTTGGAGTTTGCACAGCTGATTTTTGGTCTTTTTTTGGTCCAGTATTTCCTTACTATCTTCCCTTTCCTCCATTTTAGAATGGTAATGTATATCCTGTGCCATTATATGCTGGAAGTATGTGATCTGGTTTTTTATTTTAATTTTATAAGGGATTACAGTTAAGAGATTGAATGAATCACAGAAGAGATTTTGAACTTCGGGATTTTAAACATTGTTGAAACTGTAATAGATATGGGGACTCGTGAAGTTGGATTGAATGAAGTTTTGCATTATGTTATGGCTAGAGAGTAGAATGTGTTGGTTTTAATAGGTATAGTCTCCACAGACTCATATGTGTGAATGCTTGGCTTATAGGGAGCAACTATTAGGAGATGTGGCCTTGTTGGAGTAGGTGTGGCCTTCCTTGTTGGAGGAAGTGTGTCACTGTGGGGTGGGCTTTAAGGTCTTATATGCTTAAGCTATGCCCGCTACGGGATACAGTTCACTTCCTGTTGCCTGTGGATCAAAATGTAGAACTCCTAGCTACCTCTCCAGCACCATGTCTCCCTGAACACTGCCTTGCTTCCTGCCATGATGATAATGGACTAAACCTCTGAAACTGTAAGCCAGCCCCAATTAAATGTTTTCCCTTATAAGAGTTGCTGTGGTCATGATGTCTCCTCACAGCAATAGAAACCCTGACTAAGACACCTAAATTCTGACCAGGTGTGAAACATTACTGTTTAAATCCTCACTTACATAGAAACAATATGTTACCCTCCTCCAATCATTAGAAGTTTCTTTGTTTTGTATATCACCAGTTAAATGGTACCAACAGTTTCACTCTTTTTTAAAAGGTGATTTTTAACTTACACTTAACATAAGAAAGGTATTTAGTGAATTTTCACAGTGTGAGTACACTGTGTATCTATGACCCAAGCCAGAAACTTCTCAATACCACTCCACTTCTAGTCCATACTCATCAATGTGGCTAAAGATGAAAGGATACTGATTTCTAACAATAGGTTAGTTTTTCCTGGCTTTTAAGTATATATACATGTATGATATGACCTTCCTTCTCTTTCCCTTCTGTCTTAGTTAATGTTTCTATTGCTGTGAAGAGATACCATGACCATGGCAACTCTTATAAAGAAAATATTCAATTGGGGTAGCTTGATTACAATTTCAGAGGTTCAGTCCATCATCATCATGATGGGGAGCATGGCAGATGCAGGCAGATGTGGTGCTGAAGTAGCTGAGAGTACTATATCTTGCAGGCAGCAGGAAGTGGTCTAAGACACTGGGTGGTATCTTGAGCATAATGAGACTTCAAAGCCACCTCTATAGTGGCACACTTCTTCTAACAAGGCCACACCTCCTAATAGTGCCACTCCCTTCGGGGGCCATTTTCTTTCAAACCACCACACTTTCCATTCCCTGCTTCACTTTCCTTTCATGCCCTTCTTTCCTGAGATAGGATCTTATATATAGCCCAGGTTTGCCTTGAGCTTCCAATTGCCCTTCTAAATGCTAGAGTTAAGGCATGTGTCACCACACCACCTGTTTCTAATTTCTTTCATTTGAAATTGTGTTTATAAAACTCATGCATATTTATTGTATATTGTTGCAGACTCTCCATTCTCACTGTAAATTGGAATGCCATTCTATAAATGTACCAAACTTATGAATTCTATAGTTGAATCTCTGAGTTATAATTTAGTGTCAGGCTCTTATAACACAACTTGCATATATCCTTTGGTAAAGATATGTATATGGTAGATCATTTTTTAAATTAATGTATAAGGTAGATCATGTTTTAGAGATATTTCTAAAGAGTATATCTGTGGTCTATGTCCCCCTCACACACATTTAAAAGAAAAAAAATTTATCTATATCTTTTGAGGTTTATTTTCATTTTTAATTTGTCCACAAGCACATGCATGTGTGTGTGTGTGTGTGTGTGTGTGTGTGTGTGTGTGTGTGTGTGTAGGTTGTGAGCCACCCAAAATGGGTTTTAAGAATAGAACTTGGGTCCTCTGGAAGAGCACAAGTACTATTAACCACCTAGACATCTTTCCAGTTCCTTTGATCTGGAATTTAAATACTGATTTCTGCCTTTAAAATTCTGTGATATTTAATTATTTGAAAATTTCATAGATGTGGACAGTGTATTTTGATCATATATTCATCTTCATTCAAATTCCTTCCAGATTGACCCATCCCAACTTTGTGTCTTCTTTCTTTATAATCTGCTAAGTCCAAGATTTACTATTCATATGCTCATGGGTATTGGATCATTCACTGGAACATGGTTAATCTACCAGGGACCACATCCTTAAAGAAAACTGGCTTTCCCTCCCCAAGAAGTCATAAACTGGTAACAGCTCCTCAGTTAGTGGTGGAGGCCATTAAGCAGTACTTAAAGCATTCCACCTTTTTCCTAACCCCAAATCCCCAAAACATGTGTCAGGTCTATTACAGCAATACCCTAGTCCCTGGTACCAACTTCTGTCTTAGTCAGGGTTTCTAGTGCTGTGAAGAGACACCATGACTACAGTAACTCTTATAAGGGAAAACATTTAATTGAGGCTGGCTTACAGTTTCAGAGGTTAGTCCATCATCATCATGGTGGGAACCATGGTGGCATATAGACAGACATGGTGCTGGAGAGGTAGCTAGGAGTTCTACATTTTGATCCACAGGCAACAGGAAGTGAATTGTATCCCACATTGGGTATAGTGTGAGCATAAAAGAACTTAAAGCCCACCCCCACAGTGACACACTTTCTCCAATAAGGCCACACTTCTTCAACAAGGCCACACCTACTCCAACAAGGCCACATCTCCTAATAGTTTCACTGCCTATAGGCAAAGCATTCACACACATGAGTCTGTGGGGGCCATACCTATTCTAATCACCACAGTAGGTGAATGTTCACATTCCACAGATTTGGAATTTTGAGAAATTCATATCTCACATTTACTTGCCCCCTGCCCCCTCCCCTACTCACATACTCCTTTAAGTCATCATTTTAATTAATGATACTCCCTCTGTGGTGGTTTGAAAAAAAATGACCCCCCCCATAGGCTAATAGGGAGTGGCACTATCAGGAGGTGTGGATGTTGGAGTAGATGGAGCTTTGTTAGAAGAAGTTTGTCATGAGGGGACAGGCTTTGAGTCTCAAATGCTCAAGCCAGGTCAAATGTGACATTTACTTCCTAATGCCTACTGATCCAGATGTAGAACTCTCAACTCCTTCTCCCACACCATGTCTGCTTGCACATTGTCTTGCTTCCTGCCATGATGATAGTAGACTAAACTTCTGAAACAGTAAGCCGGGTCCAATTAAATACATTCCTTTATATGAGTTGCTGTGGTCATTGGTGTCTCTTCACAGTAATAAAACCCTAACTAAGACAAAAGTTGGTCCTGGGAGTTGGGTATTGCTGTGAAATACCTGACCATGCTTTGGGGAGAATTGTGGAAGGACTTTGGACATTTAGCTAGAATAGCTATTGAGTGTTAAAAGCTAAGATGGATGTTCTATGGGTACTTGAAAGAGAAGAATGTTGAGAGCAGCACAGAAGACAGAGGTCTGGTGTTTGAAGCTTCAGAGGGAAGTTTAAAGACTCTTTCAGGGCTGTTTGTTATTTTGAATTAGGATTCTTTTGTTCTGGTCAGCTAGTGGTGAAGACTCAGCTGTGAGTAACAAGAGACCAGCAGCATTGAAGTAAAACCTTTGCATTATTGGGACAATTGATGCTTGGTAGCTGTAGCTAATACATTAGCTGTGACTACAAAGAGACAAGAATCACTGAGATGAAATTTTCTGGCAAGTGTTTCCTGAGAGCACAGAGAAGCTATGCTCCAGGGGTGACTAAGGTTGTACCTCATGCTGGTAGCCAGACTTAGTAATATGTAATGATCACCCAGGTGGTACTGATTTTGAAGGCATTAAGTGGTCATGGGGAACATTGAGGCTTGACACTATGAGAGGCCATGGGAGGCCATTGGGGATGGTGCAGCCTCAGCAGCAGTTGAAGGCCCAGGAATGAAAGGGTCATGAAGAGAAGTTCATTGAGAGTTGGCACCAAGAAGAGAACCTAGGAGAGGCTATTGGTAAAAGTGCAGTCCAGCTGCAGCAGAGGACTCCAAAATAGCAGTTTTGGAGATGCCAGTGGGATGATGGGACAACCAACAAGGACAGCAGCAGCAGTGGAGTGGAACCAGTTCAAGAGAAAGAAATGTGTGTCAGCCAACAGAGCTGAAAGGAACTGGAGATCTGAAGAGCATTTTGAAATCAGACATGGAGATGCAGAGTTTGAAGTTTGCCCAGATGGTTTGTGGTCTTGCTTTGGTCCAGTGTTTCCTCCCTATTCCCCCTTCCTCCTTTTTGGAATAGTAATGTATATTCTGTACCATTGCATGTCGGAAGTATGTGATGTGCTTTTTCATTTTGACTTTAAAGGGATTACAATTTAGAGATTGCTGAGACTCACAAGAGACTTTGAACTTTGGACTTTAAAACAAGTTCGAAACTGTTATACACGATGGAGACCTTCGGAGTTGGACTGGATGCATTTCTGCATTATGATATGACTACAAGTCTCTGGGGGCCAGGGAATGGAATGTAGTGGTTTAAAAGAAAATGGCCCCCATGGGCTCATAGGGAGTGCTGTTATCAAGAGGTGTGGCCTTGTTGGAGGAGATGGGGTTTTGTCGGAGGAAGTGCATCACTAGGGGGCAGGCTTTGAGGTCTCATATACGCTCAAGCCAGGTCTAGTGTGACTTTTACTTCGTGCTGCCTGCTGATCCTGATGTAGAACTCTCATCTCCTTCTCTAGCACCATGTCTGTCTGCATGCCGCCATGCTTCCTATCATGACGATAATAGACTAAATCTCTGAACTATAAGCCAGCCCTGATTAAATGTGTTCTGTTGCTGTGGTCATGGTGTCTCTTCACCCTCTGAAATCTAACTTAAAGGAATGCTTACAACACTGTCTCTTTAAAATGGCAATTCTACCCTTAAAAATCCTTGAGGATACAATCATGTCTCTTGAAATTCCTCAGAACTGTTGAATAGTTCCTTTCTAAATCAAACCACCATATGACAAAAGCCAAATTTCTCCATTTGGCTCCATCTTGTGTTTCTCTGAATCCAGGAAAGTCATGTGTAATATTTAACTCCCTCTCAGAACTGAACTGTCCCTGGAAGGCTAAGAGGTGGTGGACATTATCTTGTTTGATAATAAGCAAAGGTTTGTTCTCAGTACTTAGGATAATGATTTAAAAAAATGACAATGCCACATCTGGGGTCTTTATAATGTTTTCAATTTCAGCTAGTGTCTTAATTCCAAGTGTATTTGGAGATCAAAGGTAAGAATACCCCAAAATTCAAGGCAGAACTTTCATACACATAAAAGTAATTTTTTTCCCTGCAAGCTAAAATCTTGTAGAAAGTCTGTAAATTTTAGATGTACACTCCTTTTTGGTATCATTATCTACCCAATATATTTGATTCAACATATTGAACCTATCTAAAGTTGCTACCTCTCTTGAGTTTTTAATCCTAGTCAAACAACAGTAAGGAAACCTGAAAGGATAGGCCATGTGTGGCAAAAGAATGAGACCATTTTCATGAAGGTGGGTGGTATATAGGACTATATACACAGGACATGGACAAATAACAACTGGGAACATAAAAAAGGACCAAATAAAGGGAGCTGTCATTGTATGGAGAGACCTGGAATTGAAGAGCCAGAAAAGATCAGACACTAATTTAGCTGGGCAATCAGAAGCTTGGGGGTGGTGTATCATAAAGATGGCTCACATCTCTGAAGTCAATGAGAAAATTAAAGAAAATTATAAATGTCAGGAAAAATAAAATTTCATCTAAAACTTCAAGACAAATATATGAAGTTGATTGTTAGGAGTTTCTGGAATCCTAGAAAAAGGAATTTTGACTTAGAACTTGAACTAGTCTTCAGGCAGATCTGAATTGATGTCTTTACAGAGTAGTATGTTTTGGTACCACTTGATACCAAGGCTTCACATGTAATCTTAAAGCTTAGAGAAGAACAGAATGGAAGCTAAAGATGAAGTGATCAGAAATGCTCAAAGAGAAAGACATCCGTGTTTTGTAGAGGAAAGGAAGGGGAGGGGAGAAGGAAGGGGCTCAGCTTCTGAAGTGATAGGAAACTGCTCTGCGGTTGGTGAGGCCACACAGCTTGCAAATGTGTGATTTCTTGACTAAATAATGATTAATCATAAGGGAGATGATAATCCTCAAACCTATAAATCTACTGTACATTTAATGAACATTGCTTGGCCTGAGAGTTGATGATGGTACAGATGTGTGTGTGTGTGTGTGTGTGTGTGTGTGTGTGTGTGTGTGTATTGGCAAATTTCTACTGAGGCTTAGTCTAGGCCTTGAGGGGTACTTACGTTCAGGGAAATGAAAATGTACAATTTTTCTCTTCACATAAATCACAGAGGTTGCGACAAAAGCCAATCAACCTAATTACACAAATCATTTAAAACATTAAAACACAAATTCTTTAGTTCTGAACAGTCAGAATTATTGTAAGGTGAACCTATATTAATTACAACATTACAGAATTAAGATAAATATCTTTGCAAAAGTGTATCAATCTCCTGTTCAATTGTCCTCTTACTATAAAAAAATAATGTGAAATGTAAAATGTATTATTATGGGATTTAGTCAAAAGAAGTTTTAAAATACTGCCCTAAATATACACTAAATGTTTCTTTAACATATCTTCATTATTTTATCTTTGAACTTAGAATTTACATTACTTGATGGAATTAATCTGTGAAGCTATAGATTTCACCTAGTAACATCACCTGTAATGATAGCCACTTTCAGTCTCGCACTAAGGAAGACCCTAATACTGCAGCCAAATTGGTAAGAAAGACCAAAGCCAGAAGGCATTTGATTCCTACCTGGCTCCAAATGCATCATATTTTAAAATGCTGCAGTTGTATATTTTTATAAATAAAACACATTTTTTGGTTAAAGTTCAATTTTGTAAAACCTGGACTAAGATTTAAGAAACTACCCAAATCATTAATTACCTAAGAGAACACATAGAGGGGTGAGAACCTTAGCCCTCTTTTTAGTACCACCTACCCCTGAATTCCATGGCTTGTCTCTAGGAACCCTTCCTGTCTACAGGTAGAAAGAATTCTTTTTAAAACATTTCTCTTTATATATGAGTCAACAGAATAGACATCTCAGCAGCATTATCTTATGGTAGATAAAGATATATGTATATAAATTTAATATCAGTGAGATACCATAAACACGTTAAAAAGAAAAGGAGGATTCTGGGACAACCAATTAACTGTTTTTTTTAGATGTCTTAATTTTGAGTCTCCCAAGTCACCCCTATGCTCATTGCTGTACTCCAACCTTAATAAATGATCCACATTTCTCTGAAGACCTCACCCACACTCATCCTCCTGGCCACTCTCATGGTCATGTGTACTAGACAATCTATCCAGGCTCTCCCTGTCCAGTGGGTGCTCTCAACTATCCTGGCACATATGAAAGGAGTCTTCCTCAACAGTCACTGCCCAGCAATTCCCTCCCCATGTGTCTGTCCTACAGTCCTGAGTTTGCAGCTTATATTTAAACTATCAGTGTGTTTGGTGAGAAGCAAACACTCACAGTCAAGTACCCATGGACATATGTGATATTTGGGTTATTTCTAAATGGTTAATTGTGACTCAACCACCAATAATAGCTAGTGTAATTTTAGATCTATAGGAAATCTAGAGCCTCTAAGATGAACAGAGATAGAGAAATATGTAAAATCTATTTATCTTTTAGCCTCTACAATTTTATTTTAGATCGTCTCCTCAGCTGAAAAGACCCCTAAGTCACTTAAACACATTATTTTCAACAAGCCTAAGTTTGATGAAACTATGCCAACCTAAGAAATGGGATGAGACCTTCTGCTTCTCTTGTCTGTGACTAACTAAAAGCAACACAGTATCATCAGCTATAAGAGCCTGAGAGAAAGCAGCAGACTACAAAGGCAGAAAATCACATCCTGCCCTGGAATATGGCATATGGCTGAAAGACAAGATTAGAAGCTGAATTGGAATCATGTGGTGTCTTTACCCAAAGCTGACTCTGAAAAGATAGCACTTGCTTTGATTGCATGTGGGTAGGACAGAGAGAAAGGTATGATGTGTGCTGAATACTTTTTTAAAAGATAAATAAGTATACAGATAGCTAGCTAGATGAATGGATGGATAGGTAGAAGATATGTAGATAGATAGATAGATAGATAGATAGATAGATAGATAGATAGATAGAAGATAGATAGATAGATAGATAGATAGATAGAAGATAGATAGATAGATAGATAGATAGATAGATAGATAGATAGATAGAAGATAGATAGATAAATGATAGATAGATAGATGATAGATAGGTAGGTAGATAGATAGATAGATAGATAGATAGATAGATAGATAGATAGATAGATAGATAGATAGATAGATAGAGATAGATAGAAGATAGATAGATAGATAGATAGAAGATAGATAGATAGATAGATAGATAGATAGATAGATAGATAGATAGATAGATAGATAGATAGATGATAAAATTTAAGAACAAATATTCATTGAGCATCTCAAATTAGGTGATGGTCAGAGTAAAGGAGTGAAGAAGATAAGGTCCCAAAGAATTGCTACCCATAAGAAGAAAGTACCACCAGGCCACAAACTGTGCCAACATTCAGCTTCATGTGGCTTCATGTCACAATACATATCACTTTGCATGAAGCAAATGTTAAACAGTTTCAGGAGGCTCTTGGCATCTCAAAGATTACAACATAGAAAAAGGATTTAGAATGCTTTCTGGAAAATGATTACATGACATACAAAGCAACCATGGGTTTAGGTTAATAAGATTTTTGTAGTAGATGCTTCCTGGAACTCATACATTTTATAAGTAGTTTCCTCCTACGAAGTAGATGCATTAGGGAGTCCACAATTGCTTCAAATCTCTTACTCCTTACATTAGTGACCTTTGAGTGGGAATGTTTGTGATTATTTGGGTGTGGACACGATATACATATGTATTTATTTGTTTGGAAGCCAGAGGTTGACACTGCTGTCTTTCTTGCACTACACCTTCTCTTTTGAGACAGGGAAGCTGGGACCACAGATTTAGTAGGCTGTCCAGTGATTTCCAGAAATCTGCCTGTCTCTGCCCACCCCCCTCCTCCCCACACCCGCAGCAGAGTTTCAAATGTGCTGCCTGCTGCTGCACTCTAATTGTTACAGAGGTGTTGAGAATCCATGCAGGTCCCCATGCTTGTGCGACAAGAGCTTTACCCACCAAGCCATCTCCCCAGCCTCCTGTATTCTTTCTTGTGCTGAATTATAATGTCTCAATGACATAGAGACCGCACATAGGACTCCTAGGACTTGAGTGGACAATAGTGGGACCTTTAGGTAGCCTATGTTCCTCTCTGCTTCCTGGTTGCCATAACAGCCACCAGCCACCAGTGCCATAATACAAACCCCATGGCATGCACCCTTTCAAACCTGAGTCAAACTTTCTCTGTTTGTTACTTCTCTCAGGTACTTGATTGCAATGTGATGATGAGAACAATAATGGACACATTATTATCCATACTTAGTATATGTGCAAAGGTAAACAGAATTGCTGCCCATTCCGCTGTCATAGAGGAGCAAGGCATCAGTCACTCAATGTCTTTTTAGTATAACAATCATATAAGATCCTCTTTGGGGTCTTCGCACCTTCCACTCTTTCTCTTTAAGGATCTCTTGCCATCCAGCTCTGGTAGCACACATGGGTACTCCCAGCATGTGGGAGATCAAAACAGGAGAATCACAGATTTAAGACCTTGTCTCAAAAAACAAACAAACAAAAACCATAAAGATCCTGGACAGTTTGGCTGCCTGTCCACTCAAGTTTCTGAAATGACAGTCTCCAACAATACAAAGATTCTTGTCCCCCTATCAGTCCTTCTCTCTTATTCTCTGCTTCATGGCCCTATGATACCTTGAGAGAAATATTTGTTATGTTTCCTCATTAAAAGTCAATATTCCATGTCTATTTCAGTACTGTAACCCAAGTCCTAAGATATTACTTGTCCATAGGAGTTATTTTACAAACAGCGTGGAATTAAAAGGATGGGTGGCCATCTCAGAAACAGTGGGTTCTTTTGGATATTCTTTCAAAATACAAATATTCATATAGTTAGAAAAATGTGAATTTCAAAATCAATCAAGTTCTCTTATAGCCATCTAGTCAAGCTAGAGTCGTTCAGTTACTGATCAACAATATGCACATGTATCATGAAGTGGTGTTACACCAGATGTTACCCCGAGTTCTAGATTGTTCTCTTTGTTCAAAGGAAGGGTATCACCCAGTTAAGGTAAAATTTTTGGCTTTCTTTTGGAAGCATTCAAAGGATCTCTCATATCTAGCACCATGATTAAAAGAGAAGGAAAACATCCAAAAGAGACTGCTCATGACCCTGATGTGGGTAGTCTAGTATTTTTGTTCTTAAAGACCTGTTTGGTCCCCTATAACTCCATTTCTTGCAACTAAAGCCTCCTGAGCCTGCAGCACACCCTATGGAGATATACAGAAGAAGTTATTGTGGTAAGATCTTTTAAAACTATTTTGGATGGTCCCATGAGCCGTGGACTGTTGTAGCCCACTAGGTTTCCTAGTGGCTGTACCCAGCAGGGCTGCATAAGAGGTTGATTGGACTGCAGGCCTGAGTATCAGGTGTTTGTAAGAGTCTACAGATGCGACTGTAACTAGCAATGGGGAGGTCTTTTGCTCCACCCCTTGACATTGTTATTTATAGCCCTTTGGAATAAAGTTCTGGGCCTGATGGATTAGGATCCAGGCTCTCTTGAGGCTATCCTGTATTTCCTATCTTTATCTCCCTGCTCTATCCTTCTAACTAATATTTCCTGCTGTTCATACTCAAGAGCATTCTGGTGAAGTGTGGGAGTAGTGGATAGCCCCTCCACAGACAGTGCCACTGAACAGAGACAAAAATAAGGGACAAAAATAAAAATAAAATAAAAATAAACCCAGGAACTTGATGAAATGATTGAGGGGGCGTTGTGAGTGTAGTCATGCTGGTAAGGAATTGAAAAATGAAAGCAATGGTATTTTATTCTTGGGTGTATAGGTTGGGCGGTGAAATTTCACAAGGCTGAAACATTAGATTTCCCTCTCTCTCCCTCTCCTCCCTCTCCTCCCTCTCCCCCTTCTCCCTCCTCCTCCTCCTCCTCCTCCTTCTTTTTCTTCTCCTCCTTCCATTAAGGAAGGTAGAAAACAGAAATATTGGGTTAGGAATATAGAAAGAAATAGCTTAGGGTAAAGTAGGATAAGATAAGCCTAACTAAGGGGCTATGAACACAAAATCCTGGGGAAGAATCAGAGAAAATATCTATCAAAGAAGAGCTTAAAGAGAAAAGATTCTAATGGAAGCTTTTGGCCTGTGGGCATTGATCCGAGACAGTCTAGATCTAAGCCCAGAGAAGCAGTGGAGAGTTGTTCCTGAGAAAGACAAAACCTTACACTCCATCAGCAGTGCCTGAGAAAACTTTCACTCCATTGATGCTACCACTGTATGGAAACATCGTATCCTCAGAAGTAGTTTCCTCTTCGCCATTGAAGCCAAAGTTTAGAGAACAGAAGTTTTGGGAAAACTTGCTGGTCTTTCTTTGTCTTTGAAAAAACTTAAACCCTCTCCAAAAAAAAAAAAAAAACTAAAAAGTCTTTCAGAACTTTCTCAGTTTCTTTTTCTGTAGGGGTAAAATTAGTTTCAACTGGATGGAAAAGTCCCCTGAGGTAAGGGCCTGATGAGAAATGAAGGGCAGCTTGAGGAAGTTGCTGGTGCAGAGAAGGCAGGGAAGTGAAGCTGCAGCTGAGATACTATCTGGGGGAAGGAGCCAGGCTGGGACAGGATGGGGAGCTATCCAGGAGAGAAACTATTTTTTCTATTCCGGGAAAAGACCTTTTTGAAACAAATGCTTTTGTTTTCCCCCACTGACTTGCCTCTGCAAATAAGCCAGAGTCTGAGCACACAGACAAATAGATGCAAAATCACTCAGGAACTGAGTCAGATGAAAGATCTAGTTGGAAACACACCTGCTAAGCCATGGTGCCAGCATCATAAAGCAAGCTTAGGAAAGAAAAATCTCCAGTTGCAAAAGCAAAACCCCATAAAGGGAACCAGAAGATTGATAGCGTACCTGAAAGGCTTTCTGGGAAATATAGTATCAATGCAGGTTTGAAACAGTGCCTTGTATGTTCTAATAGCAAAGCAAGGGGTTTTTGCTAAGAGCTTTACAGCAGTTCAATATGGTAATTTCTTGCTCAACCTGAAGCAAAGCTTTTTAGTAGAGCAAACCAAAAGTACTGCTGTAACAGAAACATTTGTCTGAATTGAAGCACTTAGGGGAGCTGTTATGAATTTGGGTGAAGGGACAGCCTCTAGTTAGAAACTGTTTGCTGTTGAGCATTTCTGCTGGTTCCAGAACTACTGAGAGAATATGGCAGAAAAGGTAACTTTGGGGTGTGCCTTTGTCCTAAGAGTGTTACAGCTTCCTAGCAACAAGTATTACAACTCCATAGCAACAGTATTCACTAAATCCCAGTGTTGAAAGAACCATTGACAAATATTGTTTCAAACTCTCAAGAACTTTCAGAATGATATCAAAGCTGACTACAAACTCTGAACTTTAGAAATGATTTGCATACTTCTGGTCTTGTTAGCTAATTAATAATTTAACTAAAAAAAATCTTTTCTCTGTATTAAGAAATATCTTCTAGATGTTTGCTTTAGTGTTAAGTTAGTTCTGTTATATGTAAAGTGATAATAGTTAAGAGATCTCTTCTAGATGTTAAGGTTTATAAAGTAGACCTATAGAATGTAAGTTTATTGTATAGGCTTAAGTAAGACTTAGGTAAGATTTATAGAATATAAGTTTAAATAAGTCATAAATTTAGTTTGAGAAATACAGGTTTAAGGTAACATAAGCTTTAGGCATAAGGATATAGGCACAAGGTCAACAGTTCAACCTCACATTGGGTGAGAGCAGTCCATGTACCAGAAACACCTGAATTCCACTAGTGTCCTGTCATGATTCAGGATTTTAAATTCTGGAAATTGTTGACAGTTTTTTAATTCAGCTGTCCATTCTTCTTGGCTATGTATATATGGCTTCATCTCAACATTCCCTTCTTCTCTACATCCCTCTATTAAATGCCTGTCTACTATCGAGAGGTGTGAGCTTTCAACTGCTGTTCCATTGCACAACAGAAGCCATCGGCCCTCTGCCTGTTAAGCTGCCTTTGAAGAAAAGGGCACTGTACCTTTTCCAGATTGTGAAGGCCACTTCAGGGATGGTGCCATATTGTCCTGGCCTCAGAAGATGCCTTTTGATAAAGCCATAACCACACTTGTTTTGGCAAGAATCAGTAGTCCTTTGTTTTGTGTTCTGTCTGTCCATTTTGTCCTGTTGATTCGAGGATACTTTGTTGTCCAGTGGCTAACTTTTGCCACAATGAAAGTTGACTCCATATGCAGTTTCTTCAATGCCCATATTTTCTCTGAAGTAGATTGGTACTGCCAGGAGCCGACATGTCTCAAAAAAGAAAATTTTTCTAAGTTATTAAAACATTTTAAATGCCATATTCTGTAGATCTCTGAAGGGTTTGAAGATGACCTGTCTAAAACATCTCTGCTCATTTTTTAAAACATATCTAATATGACTACAAGTTCTATTGTAATGTCTAACTACTAACTTTCATTTCTTTATATCCTAATAGTTGGTAATAATAGCATTCAAGGATCAGAAATTTGCATTACATTGTTAAATGAATGGTATAAATACAATTAGAAATATACATATAGCATTTTCTAACAATATCAGTTTCAAATTTGCATACAATATAAAACAATCCAATCCAATGTAAAGTATTTAAAACTAGTAATTGTCTTTTTCTTTTCTTTTTTAAACAAGAACCTTAAATCTCATCTCCTTTGCTTAGCCTTTTTCCTAACCCTTGACAATAACTTGTAACCAACCCCCTAAATACTGAAAATTATCCCAGACCCAAAACCCATTAAAAAGACCAAAAAACCACCCGCCCCACTCCACCTCTTTGGGAATGTGGGCGTTGTATTCTTAAAATTGCTTCCTGCTGGGTATGGGTGAAGTTTTCTTTATCCTGAAAGAAAAATTTTAGGTTAATTGTCAAATTCTAGGAGAGGTAACTATATCCTTCATTATCCAGTCTGTGTATAATACCAAAGTTCAGGGTTTATCTCAAGTCCTTATTCAAGTAGTCTTTGAGACTGGATCATCTCAGCTAGTCATCTCAAAATTGCTCTGAGCATCTTGTAGTTCAAAGCTGATCTGTAGATGATGTTTGTCAGCTTAGTAATATTATTATTGTCCACGTGGAACTGTTGTTGTTGTGGGGCCCCATCTTCTTTCTGGAGACTTCAGTTGATGTTAGGCCTGGCCGTGCTTTCCTGCAGAAAACTGATAAGAGACTCGAACACAAAGACATATATATGCAGGTAATTGAAGCCTTTTTTTTTTCTAGAATTAGTTAGTACTCTATATGACCATTCATATCTTAACAAAGTTTAAAATGTATATATATATATATATATATTAATCTTGTAAATTTTGATATAAAACTCATACTTTAAGAAAAGTTTAAAGAATCAGAATAGAATCAAAGAGTTGAGATTAGTAATAGAATAGTCCCTTAATTAATTTTGCTTTTGTCCTGTACCATAGCAGAAGATGGCTCTTTTATTCTGGCATGATACAGGGAGTTTGCATTTTCCTTTTAACAACATGCTTGAGTTTAAAGAAGGAGAGAGCCATTCTCCAACTCCAAAGTCAGTTTTAAATTTTAATTGAATTGGGACTATTAGAAGACCAATCGTGTTAAATCTTTAGAGAAAAGCAGAAACAAACATTTAGGAAGACATAAAATTTTTTAGATAATATATACCCATACGCCGTTTCACTCTGTTTCTTGGGATAGATGATTTGTCCCTTTTCTTCAATTGTCTCATTTGTCCAGTGTTCTTCAGATTCCTTACCCTTCATTCTCCTAAAAGACAAAAACAAAAACCTTTCCCCAAGACTAATTTTGGGGATGTTTCCTTTTTGGCAAGTTATTATCTGATTAAATGAAAAGGCATGTGTTATTGATACAAGTTAGTTTAAATTGGATGTTCATGCTGGTTGATGAACTATCACCTCCTCTAATTATGAGGTCTCTCTTGTTGAACCTTTATCAATTTTGATGGTACCCACAGCTTATCTTCTCCTGTAGAAACAAAAGCAAAACCTCGTCCCCAACGTAACACATATCCTGGTTTCCATTCTGAGGTCAGCACATCCTTAAAGTATATAGGCTGATTTAATTCTGTAGGTTTTTCTATTATCCAATGTCTCTCTGCAGCTGTTGTTCCTTTCTCATTGGCATTCAGAAAATTCAAAGTTAGAAGAGCATTATGCAGTCTATTTCTGGGGGTTTTTGTTACCCATTTCTGTTTATTTAGCATATCCTTTAGAGTTCTGTTTGATCTTTCTATAACTGCTTACCTGTAGGATTATGTGGTATACCTGTAATATGCTTTATATTGTAATAAGCAAAAAACTGTTTCATTTTAACAGAGACATATGATGGAGCATTGTCAGTTTTGATTTGTGCAGGTACACCCATGATGGCCATAACTTCCAGCCAATGAGTGATTACAGAATCAGCATTTTCAGAACTCAAAGCAGTTGCCCATTGAAATCCTGAATAAGTATCGATGGTATGGTGTACATATTTCAATTTTCCAAATTCTGCAAAGTGAAACACATCCATCTGCCAGATTTCATTTCTCTGAGTACCCTTTGGGTTACATCCTGCTGGTAATGGCGTTTGAATGTAGAAGGAACAAGTAGGACATTTCTTTACTATTTCTTTGGCTTGTTGTCAGGTTATGGAAAAATCCTTTTTTAAACCTTTACTATTGACATGATGTTTTTTATGAAATTCTGAGGCCTCCAGCACATTTCCTATCAATAATTTGTCATTCTCATCATTGCCTTGTGCTAGAGGGCCTGGCAGACCAGTATGGGATCGAATGTGAGTTATATATAAAGGATGATTCCTTTTCCTGATTGTATCTTGTAATTGAATAAATAGTGAAGTTAATTCTGAAGCATCAGGGATAAATTCTGCAGTCTCAATATGTATTACCACTCTTTCAGCATACTGAGAGTGAGTTCCTATGTTGAGAGGTTCTGAAAAATCCATTAATACCAACAGAATAGCATACAATTCTGATTTTTGAACTGAATTATACGGACTTTAAACCACTTTACTTAAATTTTCTGATTTGTAACCTGCCTTTCCTTCTTTGTTGGCATCTGTATAAAATGTACGAACTCCAGATAAGGCTTTTTGCTGTACAATTCGAGGCAAGATCCAATCAGCTCTCTTTATAAGATCAATTCTATCACTTTTGGGATATTTGCTGTTAATTTCTCCCAAAAAATTACTGCAAGCTCTTTGCCAAGGTTCACTTTCTGTCCATAATTTTTCAATGTCCTCCTTAGTTAATGGTACGACAATTTCTGCTGGGTCTATTCCTACTAATTGACGAAGTCTCAATTTTCCTTTGCAAATCAAGTCAGAGATTTTTTTCCACATAAGTTTTTAATTTTTTATTTGGTTTATTTGGTAAAAATATCCATTCTAATATAATATCTTCTCTCTGCATTAATATTACAGTAGGAGAACGCCTAGAAGGTAAAATAACCAAAATGCAATCCAGCTTTGGATCAATACGATCCACATGTCCTTTGTGCACTTTCTTTTCTACCAAGGCTAATTCTTTCTCACCTTCAGGTGATAATTCTCTTGTACTATTTAAGTCCTTATCACCTTCTAAGGTTTTGAACAAATTAGTCAGTTCATCATTTTTTACCCCAACAATAGTTCATAGATGAGAAATATCTCCAAATAATCTTTGAAAGTCATTAAGAGTCTGTAGTCTATCTCTCCTAATTTGTACCTTTTGGGGTCTAATTATTTGTAGCTCTATTTTATATCCTAAATAATTAATAGAATCTCCTCTTTGTATTTTTTCAGGAGCAATTTGTAATCCCCAGCAAGGCAAAATTTTCTTTACTTCTTCAAACATTCTTTCTAAAGTATCTGCATTTGAGTCAGCTAGTAAATATCATCCATATAATAATAAATTATAGATTTAGGAAATTTTTTATGTATCACTTCCAATGGCTGTTGTACAGAATATTGGCACAGAGTTGGGCTATTCAACATTCCCTGTGGGAGGACCCTCCATTGAAATCTTTTAACCGGTTGAGAATTATTATAAGTAGGCACTATGAAAGCAAATCTTTCTCTGTCTTTTTCTTGTAAGGGTATTGAAAAGAAACAGTCTTTTAAATCAATAACTATGAGAGGCCATCGTTTTGGTAACAGAGTAGGCAAAGGCATCCCAGATTGTTGAGAGTCCATTGGCTGAACTACTTTGTTAATTGCTCTAAGGTCTGTTACCATTCTCCATTTACCAGATTTCTTTTTAATAACAAATACAGGAGAATTCCAAGGGCTGGTTGATTCTTCAATATGCTGAGCATTTAACTGTTCTTCTACCAGCTCTTCTAAAGCCTGGAGTTTCTCTGTTGTTAAAGGCCATTGCTGGACCCATACAGGCTTGTCTGTTAACCATTTTAAAGGTAGAGTTGTTGGTGTCTTTGGAAGATCATCAGTTATTGTGCCCTGTTCTTGTATAATATGGATGGCTGGTGACCACTCATTAGAACAATATCTTCTAATATTTCTCTCAGTAACATGTGCTAGTTTATGATTTGTTTCTGAGATTGGAGGGATGTTAATCTGAGTATTCCATTGTTGCAACAAGTCTCGACCCCACAGGTTCATAGTTATGTTAGCCACATATGGTAATAATTTTCCTCTCTGTCCTTCTGGACCTATACATTTGAGCCATCTTGCACTCTGTTTCACCTGAGATAATGTCCCAATTCCTAACAGTTGAATGTTTACCTCCTGAAGAGGACAAGTTGGATGCCAAAATTCTGGTGCAATTATGGTAACGTCCGCACCTGTGTCTACCAGACCAGACAACAAAACACCCTTTATTTTTATCGTTAATTTTGGTCTTTGTTCATTAACAGAAGTTTGCCAAAAAAATTTCTTTATGTTTTCTCCTGAATTTTCTATTCTCTCTGTTTCATCATCCTGAGCAGCATGATTTATTCCAATAGTCATTTGGTTATTTAATTGCTCAGAGCAGGGATTTCCTCTATGGCTGCAGGAAAGGTTTGAACTGGATTTGCAATGGGGGCCTGCAGGAGGCCCCTCTGGGAGTTTCCTGAAGACTGAGGCAAAGGATTACCCTGTCTGTCCTTTGTTGATCTACATTCGTTGGTCCAGTGTTTTCCCTTACCACACCTTCTGCATACTCCAGAAGTAAGGGGCATTCTGTTGCCATTGTTCCTTGAAGAAACATTGTTTCTAGGAATGACCTGTCTACAGTCCCTTTTCAAATGTCCTTGCTTTCCACATCCAAAACATCTAACATTTCTCAAACCTTTTGAAATTGCTTCTCCTACCCACATATCATCATGCTCATCAGCTTCAGCATTAACTGTATTTCTAATCCAATCTTCCAAAGGTGCAGATCTTGCCCTTAATGGCCTGATTATTCTTTTGCATGCTGCATTCACGTTCTCAAAGGCCAAAAATTCAATTATTGCTTTACTAGTTTCTGAATCCGAGACCATTCTCTTTACTGCTGAAGCCAGTCTTTGTAAAAAATCCATGAAAGATTCTTTGGGGCCTTACATAACCTTTGTAATTGACTCAGATTTTTTTCCTGGTTCCTCAACTCTGTCCCATGCATTCAAGGCTGCCGTTCGACATAAAATTAGGGTTTGGACATCATATACTCATTGTGTTTGTACTGAAGCATATTGGCCTTCTCCAATAAGCTGATCCTGGCAAACTTGTATTCCTTTATCCCTCCATTGTTTTTCTATGTTTTTAGCCTCATCCTTAAACCAGGTCAGAAATTGAAGTCTCTGGCTGGGTTCCAGAACACCTTGTGCAAGGTCCCGCCAGTCTTGTGGTACAATCCTATTATATGTTGACCAAGAGTTTAGCATTTGCTTTACATATGGGGAATGCATGCCATAAGATACTATTGCCTCCTTAAACCTTTTTAAATCCAACATTTCAATTGGAGCCCAAATATTTTGTGTAGCCATTTGATCAGGTATCTGCTGTATGGTTACAGGATAAATCAAGGGTGACTGTGTGAAAACAGGCTTTCTTTCTATAACCTTATGATCTAAACTTGAAACAACTTCACTGTTAATTTCTTCTGTCTGATTTTTTTTACAGGTTTAACAAGTTGTTCTAAAGCTGTCATCCTGGCACTTAAATTGACTATCTTTTTAAATAGTAAAATGAGGATAAGCATGGTAATAAACTGCATAATTCGATCAACATTAATCTTCTCATATAGTTGTTCCATTGTCAGACTGCCTAAAATTTCAAACAAAACCCAATTTTCTTCCAATGTACACATAAAACCCATTTTCTTTTTAATGTGGAAAAAAATCTCTTTTAGATAGTTTCCTTTAAAATATCTGATATGTTATGACTTACCAATTCTGCGTAGAACAGTAGAAATCCGAGGGGATTTTCAAAACAGCCACCTAGTGTCCAAGGTGTAAATCCAGAGAGAGAGAGAGAGAGAGAGAGGGAGAGAGAGAGAGAGAACGCACAAGAAAGCGTAGCCGGCTAAAGCTTAAATCCAGCCATGTGTTCCCTCTTGTGCCGAGTCAAGGCTTGGGTCTGGCTTCCTTAAGCTCCGACCATGTGCGTTGGCTTTACAGGCAGGGCCCTGTTCCGCAGGGCAGGTCTGAGTTGTTTGTAGCACCGGCTTTAAGCAAGCAGCTCACAGTTAGCCTGGCCTGAGGCCAAGCAGACCTAGGCCCGGGCTAGGAAGTCAACTGCTCGGACTAGGAAGCCGGCCGCCCAGCCTGCCGCCCTTGCGGGAAAGCGGACCTGCTGCCAAGCCAAGCGGTTTTTAATGGATTCTTGTCACGTTGGGCGCCAGATATAGATGTAACCAACAGTCTTATTAAATAAGAAACACAGAACCAATGTAAAAGAGAAAGCCGAGAGGTCAGAGCTCAGAGCTAAAATCTCACCCTTCCTCCTGCGGTGTCCCAGCTTCCCGAAAGAGAGCTATATCCTGTCTGTCTGTCTTTTTATAGTATTTTGTTCTGCCTTCTCATTGGTTGTAAACCCAAACACGTGACTGCCTTGTCACTGTCTGTATGTACAGCCCCCCAGGTCTTAAAGGCATATGTCTCCAATGATGGCTGTATCCCTGAACACACAGAGATCTATGGCATTAAAGGTGTGTGCCACCACCACCACCACCACCACCACCACCACCACCACCACCACCACACTCTTGCTATGGCTCTAATAGCTCTGACCCCCGGGTAACTTTATTTATTAACATACAATCAAAATCACATTTCAGTACAATTAGAATACCACCACATGTTAGAGTTATTATGTTAACCTATTGAGAAGTATTTAAGTTTGAAGTGAATATATCAAAAGTTTATCCTATGTTTTGTTAGCAAGGAATTCAAATGGTTCTATTAAGAGTTTGCTTTAAGACATAAGATTCAGAGAATTGTAACCATATATAGCAATATTTATGTTAGAATTATGTTAACCTGTGAATGTTAATGATGAAGCTAAGGGAGTCTTAAAGTTTGATGCATTTGTATCAAGAGTTTTTTCTTTTAAAATATAAAGAAAGGAACCTATTGTAGCCCATTAGGTTTCCTAGTGGCTGTACCCAGCAAGACTGCATAAGAGGTTGAGTGGACCACGGGCCTGAGTAGTAGGTTTTTGTTAGAGTCTATACTTTGCTGTAACTAGCAAGAGGGAGGTCTTTTGCTCCACCCCTTGACATTGTTATTTATAGCCCTGTGAAATAAAGTTCTGGGCCTGATGGATTAGGATCTAGGCCCTCTCAAGGCTATCCTGTATTTTCTATCTTTATCTCCCTGCTCTATTCTTCCAACTAATATTTCCTGCTGCTCCTACTCAAGAACACTCTGGAGAAATATGGAGGTGGTGATTATCCCCTCAACAATGGACTGACTCACCTACACACTATCTATGAGAAGTGTGTAAGCCTACAAATTGAAGCACAGGCATTAAAGGTAGGGTCAAAGATGCAGAAGAAGTATTTTTAGAAGTAAAACTTCTAAAGATGAGTATAAATAATACACACAAACAGATGTATCTTTGATTTCCCCACCCCTCCCAGTATATAGAAAAACTTACATAGTAAGTTATCCTGCCTTACGGTGGGGTCATATAGAATAAGGGTATCTAATTCTAACCTTCTTGGAGTCAGGTGGTGCTAAATACTCATCTGTATCTATCATAGTATCCATTTCCAATCTACTGCATCATCACTAGCTCCCTGCCAGCACCCTACTCAGTACCTGTCTGTAAGAAACTGCAAAGCACCACATTTTGATTTGTCTTCTTTACCTCTAGATCTTTATACACAACAAAACTCTGCACTTTGTTTTCAATTATGGGGACTATTTTTTCCCTTACAACACCACAGGACAGCCTTCTGCCAGGAACTGCTGTGGATTCCTATAAGTTTTCCCACACAGCAGATGCTGGCACATGGAACATCCATGTTAAAACAGCTAACCCTGAGTGGCCTCAGGAAGCCTTCAGCTTTGGCTTCTGACATCTCTTAAATAAAATATTAGGTGTATAGCTATTGTCTATGGTCCTTTGTTCAGCTGGCTGGGGTTAAAGGGCATGTAGGTTAGTAGGCCTGATGTTTGATATTTGTCAAGGCCAGTTATTTGGTAACACATATGGGATGCAGTATCTTAATTGCTAAGCAATAAATTCAGGTAAACTTTTCTGTCATTTTTACTCATCCTGTTTTAGAAAACATGTTCTAGATAAGGATATCTTGCCTCAATTTTAACCTACACCTTTTTATATTTTTCTACTTAGGGCACAAAATGAATGCAGATCATTTCTCAGATGGTGACTTGCTTGCCAGGACTTGCACTGCTGATATCAGCTGCAGAACTGTTATTATGTTTTCTGGTGGCCACTGCCACTGTGATTCTTCTGGAACTCAGCTTGGGACCTGCCCTTCAAGAAAGGCCAAAAGATGGCCAGCCACAAGAAGGAATCATGGAAAGATAAATGTGTGCCCAATGATGTTCTGTTTACTTACTTACTTATTTTATTATACCTTCTTAAATGCCTACTCTCAATATTTGCATGCAAGCTTTTTAAAGAAGTCACTCTGCTAGAGAGACCACCAGCTCTGGAAAGAGGGACTTAGATATGAACACCCTTCAGTCCTCTCAAAACAGGTTTGAATTTTCTTCCTGTGCTACGGGGCTGGCTGCAAGCTAGACAACCAAGTTCACAACTCGATGTCTCTACTTTGAAGTTTTTGAGGATCTCAGGAAATGACATCATAAATGATTCTCTGGAAAATCTCACCATCTTTGCTGTGTTACCTGGCGACTTTCATGCAGAAGAAAAATAAAGGAAGAATGGAGTTCTAGTTCTACTTAAAACCTAACAATTTAGCTGAGTATCCTCTCTACTTACAGTAGAAAAACCACCTGCCCACAGAGGCAGTGTCTGGAATATGTCTGGGATTCCTGTGTGCTAGGGCCTGCCACCCTGGGGTTGCCCACAGATGAGCCTGGGGTGAGATAAACACCACAGATAACTTAACATGCAAACATTTATTTTCTTTCCAAAATGAAACTCATTTCAAAAGATTTCTCAAAGAAATTTTTCAATGGCAAATCTTTCCTATAAGGTGTGAAGAGAAATTATTTTTGTAGTGAGTCGGTTTATTGATAGGTAGAAAGTGGTGTGTGCTTTACAGGCAGCACAGAGACATGCCCTGCATTATCCTCATTGCAATTACAAAGCTTCTGATATGTTACCTCTGCTGGGCTGCACTGAGGAGGTCTGCCTGACATGCAGGTGTGCCACAGATGAGCTAAACGTTCTCTGATAACAGGTGTCACCTGGCTCAGCCTCAATTTCTCCATCTTTAAAGTGGACATAAAATAAGGTTAATTAACAACAGTTGTGAGAATGGGCAAATAACCTTTGTGTACAAAAATTGATAGCTTTGAATATAGTTTTCTCTTCTTTGGGGCCTTCATTGCATCAAACTTAAACTAACAAAAGTCTGTTGAGGGTATGTTGTGAACAAGGCTCTAGTCACTTAAAAATGTTTGCTGAAACAATTTTTATATTGAGACAAAATATTAAAATAAAGGCCACTTGTGATATTCATTAGTTAATGTAATTATGTGATTTTTCTAGAGAAGATCTAGAGAGTTCTGAAGCACCCAACTCAAGGAGTGATACTGGCCTCTGGGCAGTATCTCCTCCACTTGTGCGTTTGCTCACAGAGGCCATTGTGGTGGGAGGGGCAATGGTCATATAGTTCTGCAATGCACCATTATCCCAGCAGGTCACTGGTTCAAAGTGGTCAGGAAACATTTGCTCACATTGTTGAAAAAAATGGAAACAAGAAAGAAAAGAAAAGAGAAAGGTCAGCTTCACAAAGCGCCTGCATGGTGCTGTTTTCTTCTTTGTTTCCTTTTTATCTTAAAATGTTCACCATCCTTCATGAATTCTTCCACTGTCTAGAGGTAGACCAGAAATCAGTCTTTATTATTCCTGTGTATGGATATGAGATCACAGAGAAAATAAACAATTAGAACTGAAAACTAGAATGAACAAACAACAAAGCATTCATTTGGATGAAAATCTATGCAGGCCTCCCAATGCCTCTTTCAAAATATTCATTCATAGAGCATCCATTGAAACATCAGTTTACGTAAACCACTGGTTTTGCGTACATAGAAATGCCCTGTATCCTTCAAGAAAAGGAATGAACAATAAGAGGAGATGTAAGGTATTTCAAATGTCTGGGCCATAGCATCATTCAACAAGCCCTCCTGCAGCCCACTTCCACACCACACACTCTTCTGCTGGGCAGACCTTATCAGAGACTTGCATTCAGGACCAAGGACCAGAAGGCAAATTGACAGAACAATATCATAAAAGAAATCCTCCAGCAGAGCTTTTATGAGTCGCATAAGAAGAAATCCCAGCCCGGGTTCTGAGGTTACTGACTAATTTAATGAGTGAAGTAGGTTAAGTACCCACTGTTCTCACCTGCGATGTGGACATTGCTAATTTGTTAGTTAGTGGCACTAATAGAACCCCAAAGAAAGTATCCTGTTAGTGTGCCAAATTAATTTTCTCCCCATATTTTACCCTTTGCTGAATTAATAGCAAATTGTAGTATAAACACATTAAATTAAAAGTGAGCTTATACCATTCTTAGATTACACCGTGATCTTACAACAATATCCTTATATCTTGGGATGATCATTTTGACTCTCATTGTGGTCATCTTATGCAATGCCCTTGTATCTTTGGGTGACTGTTTTGAAAACATTACTTCATAAGAAAGTCATTTTGAGATTTTAGAAGTAAAAGGCTCTTGGTTAGTGTCCAAGAATCACTGTCATTTTAAATGAGTTGCTGATTGTGACAAAAATATATTGATTCTTGTGTGCTTCAACTTAGGTTCTGATGAGGACTCTCCAATATTTAAGTGTCAGAAACCTACACTAAGACATGCTCACATCTTAGCTATTTCCTGAGTATCACAAGACACACTATTTTGACAATGTTCTATAGTATACTTAACACAACAAGACAACTGCACACTTTACTGCCACACAGAGTAAACCTATGTTTTTCCTATCACATCCATGTTATTTACCCAGACAGCATCATTTTTGCCTTTTTATTCCTGTTTCAAGATGACATATTTTAACAAAACTCCCTTCTATTCCTGGAGCTAGTAGTGACCACCAGAGCCTCCTAGACATGCAGTTAGAAACCATCACCCTCTTTATACGACATCCTACTTCCTGAACCCAAGCCCTTTGCAATTGGATAATTTTTCCCTAATTTTGAGACAAGAACTCTTGGAAACATTCAAATAGAGGGTAAAAGACCTCAGAAAATGTGCCTTTTGGGGCATGCTTATCATTAGCATAGCACAAATATGCCTGGTTATTATTTGATTTAGAAAAAACTATGGTGAGGATATTTTTTTGTTTGGTTTGTTTTTTTTCTTTTTTCTGTCTCACAAAAACCAAGTGTTCTCCAGCAATGAGGCAGCGGAAAAAATCAATACTTGCCATGTACCATGTAACCAATAGAATAAGGGGAATGATTTATGTATGGATGGATGCAGCCTGAATCAGCTGGGGCCTCGTACGGAAAGCAAGAAAAAGAGAGGAGAAGAAACAGAAAGAGAGAAAGAGAGAGGAAGGCTAGGCAAGCTCAATTGCAGAGATTATTTTTAAATTGTGGCCAGATTTTTTCTTTTCTTTTTTTCTCCTGCAGCAATAATGCCCATCTCCGCTCTGCAGGACATAGGAAAGCCTGCAATTTGTGGGATATATGATGGCTCAGCTTTCCCCTCCTTTCCTTAGAGTCCTGATGCCATGTTCATATTAAAGTGCACTGAGAAAGGGAAAATGATGCATGGCCTGCAGCCCTTCAGCCTTCTAGTCATCTCCACCCTACGCAAGGCTAGTGATGGGTTGACAAGCACTAGTTAACAGAGAGTCAGGTCATCAACAGGATTTTACTCACACACACACACACACACACACACACACACACACACACAGCACCGGTTCCTGAGGAGACCAGCGGCAAGGGCTTGCACAAGAAAACTACTCTATACCTCATGAGTTCCTGCTGGAAATATAGTTTGGTTAACTGGAAATCCAGGGAGCTGCGACATTTAAAGGTATTTAATCCTCAAGGTAACTTCTAGAGGGGCTCATACCCTTGCTGAAAGCTGAGATACGGAGTGTAGTTACAAGCTCTCAGTGGGAGGGCCCTACTTCACAGCTGGGTATGAGTCCTATTGTATACTGAATTCTAGTTGTGACTTTATAACAGCTTATTTTTTCCTTTTAGATACTACTGCAAATGTATCTGTAAATGAAAAATAATTTATTCCCACTTTCTGCCTCAAACTCAGAATAAACCTTGTAAAATTTTGTGAGAGGCAGATTTGGTCATTTCTTTGGAATAGATTTATTATAAGGATGTAATTACATAAATCTAAATTCATTTTTGTGGGTTATCCTCTCTCTGTATTGTGTGTGCAAATGTAGGAAGCGTGACAGTACTGTGTTTTCATCAGTCCATTAAAAGGCTGACTGACTTGTGTCCTTTTCTGAGGGACACTGATGCTAAATAATTGTTATTATGTTTTTATGTCCTTTAACTCAGACACAGTGTTAATGTCAAAGTTGGGTAGTCCAATAGAATATCCTGCAATCTGTATGTGATTAACTGCTCCACACATGATACACAGGAAGATATTTTAAGCATCAAATGTGTCAGAATAACATCATCTTGTTAAGGCTTGATTAGAGTGAGTATTGTTAACACTTAACCACTGTAATGGTAACTCTCATCTTCAGTTGGCAAATATATTAATATAAGCTCTCTTGATAAAAATGCCATTAATTTAAAAATAAGTATACTTACATGATACAAATTATCTTGAACTCTAATATTAAAATATCATGCTATTTTAAATACACATATTCACAGAATATTCAATGGCAATTTTAGCAATATTTTACATGTACATTTGTTAACTAGTTCTTTTTCTCTATTTATATAATAATTATGGTATATATATAAAAATATAAAATCTCCATGTTTACACTCAGATCTGCACATTTTATTTAGTAGTTGAGTTTGCATGCATAGGATAAAGGATTGGAAATAAAGTGAAGACATTTGGAGAGATAAAAGAACTATTTTCAGTGACAAGACAGGCCTTAGTTTTTTAAGTGACATATAATATTTAATACTATTTTGTGAATGTCACTGAAGAATAGTTTAACTTTATTATTATAATTGATCTACCCTATTTATAAAATTATTTGGGGAAGATTTCTATGCAAACTAAATTAGTACATCTAATTTATCTCCTCCAAATAAACTTAGGAACAATGACAACAGAAAACGTAGTCCAGAAGTAGAGCATACATAATAAATTATCTTTCAGTAGTTACAAACACATCTGCTTCCCGAAACCAGCGGAATAAACCCACCCTCTTCTCTTGATGTAAGAAAAGACTGACAATATTTTGTATTGAACTTGATCGTCACTCCCCCACACTTCTGTTACCCCAAACATGTAAAACAGCAGGACCTGTCACCGTATTTACTTTTGATTCTGTTGCCTCAGCCAAGCCGCCAGGGTGAGGGATGAGAATGAGAAAACCTGGAGACGGTTCAAGTGGAGTGGAGACTGTGAAGCTCAACGCTGTGGGAGCCTTGGCCATGAGGAGTGGATTTAGCAGGTATGTAGTTACCAGAAAATTAACTGGAAATTAAAGAGCACAGTCACCAGCAAGGTGATGCCAAAATATAAATAAGGTAAGCATGTTCAGAACCCAGCTGCAGGTTTAACAGAGATGTGTTACTGCCACTTAAAGAAAACTGTTATTTGTAACAGAGAAAGACAGAGAGCCTGCCATTGGTCACAGGGTGTTTAATGAGTCCAGCCAGTCCAGAATATTATTTGAAATGGGCCTTACAAACACAGGAACCTGGGGTGTTAGCAGACAGACTATTGGCCTCCTAATAGGAAGAACACACAAAGTGAGAGGCTAACTATAGGCAATATACAAATCTATAAACAGTGGATTTCATCACTGGTAACAGAGTCTCAATGAGTCCTTTGTTTAAAAAGTTTATTTGTACTATATACAGCTTTTCTGGGTTCTAATGAAAGCCAATACTTCTTTTGCCCCAACATGGGATTAATTTTCTATAAACATCTGGAGTTAAGACTCAAAAATGAAACTTACGTCAGCATCTTACACTGTGACATAAAACCAAATCTCCTGGTAAGCAAGGATCTTTGGTAAATACCTGCAATGGTTTATTTGCCTTTATCGGTGGTTAAAAATTCATGGAAGATATGTCTATTAAAGAGAAAAATCAATATCTGAGCTTAGTCTTCTGCTTTGTTTTAATACCACAAATTATTTTGAAACCAATTAGCATAAATGACTATTTAAGAAGTACAAGAATTGAGTTTTGCTTTGTTATTCCAGCACCCACTGAAACCAACATAAGCTTGTATCTGGTCCCTCTTCCTTAATTACCAGTTAATCCACTTAATAAGAATTAATCAAGGAAATGATTTTAAAAGTCATATGTTTAAGTCTAATTTCATTGTTGCATCAGAAATAAGACTGAAAGCATTCTAATATTATAAACAAAAACAGTACTAGCTCTGAAGAATAGTGCAGTGCTCTGAACTGAGAGATAAAACTAGGTCCCAGAAAAGAACCGTTTCTTGCTCACTCCATTTCTCTTTTTCTCCAGTTAGCTTGGAGCAGGCAGAATTAGTCCAGTTCAACCTGAGCATAATTGGGCAGCAAATTTCTATTTTCGAATCTAAACTGGTTCATTAACACCATATAGAGCTTGGACTCCATTTAGCAGAAAAGCTAAACAAAGGCCTGTGGCAATCCATATCTGCTCACTGTTAAAGCACAGGCACCTGGATATTCCAGATCTTGCCCAGGCATAAAGGCACAGAAACCTTCTACTGAAATACTAAAAGGACAGATGCTCAAAGCCACATCCCAGCTCCTGTGCCTAGTAGGATGAGCTTCTTTGGCCCTTGTCCTGGATCTTTGCATTTGCATCTTTATAGATTATGGGAAGCTATAGATCCTTTCGTCTCTCACAAAGCTGTCCAATTCCGGCCACAACCTCAAATGGTTTACTGTATGGGCTGTCTCATTTATTCAAGCAGATTTTTTTTTAAGATCTAAATGAGAACACGTCCTCCCTTCACACCCCCAGGGAATAATCCAAAAGATGGGAGGCTCCTAATAAAACAATTAATTGTGATAAATTTCTGAATTTTACTCCTTCATCTAGGGCTATTTCCATGGCAACACTCTCTGCTCCTATTGTTGGCTTGTTCCTCATTCACACAGCAGGTGAAGCCCAGGGCAGCCAGGGCAGGCTGATGGTCAGCTTTTATTTTCTCTGGCCCTTCAACAAAGGTTAGTTGAGGTCACCAGAAGTCAAAGGGTAATTACTTTTCCTCCTCGGGGTTAAAGGTACACAGATTGCTGTTGGGACAACTGTACAGATGACCTTCAGCTTTTAATGTTCAATCGTCTTTTCCTTCATCAGACGCATAAGTATGACACAGCAATCATGATGCTTCCCCATGTCTAAAATTCAGAGTAGAAAGCCAAGTGTCTCTTGTGAACCTAACAGACATTAGCATAAAATGCCCTTGAAATCAGCTTGGAAAATCCATTGTGTAGAAGGTTTTCTATCTCTTGAATAAAGAATAGAAAAAAATCCAGGCATAAAGTTGCAGCAGGGCCCTTTTCCTCTTCTGTTAATCTGGTGTTCATATTCTCTCAGGCCTTAATAATTCTCCTGGGGGCATGTTAGAGATGAGAACTGCGAACTCTCCTCCTCCATTAGGAGCTTTGTTCTTCCCCTTTAAACGCTGGTCTTTTTCCCATAGTGGATTAAGAATAAGTCAGATTAAATGAGTTTTCTCTAGTCTCCTCTCAATGCTTACAGAAAATCAGTCTCTAAAATAATTGGGAGAGGGGTGCCTTCTCAAACTCAACTCTCAAAACATTTTGCCCCTCTTATTTGAAGAGCCACTTTCAGATATTTCTAATCTGAAATTTCAAATAAATGATTTCCATAGATTCCAAAAATGGAGACAGTCACCAGATGAAATGTGTCTGTCTTTTCTCAATCACCTAGAAGAATATTTCCAGGTCCCTGGCCATGATAAGTTATCTGACGGCTTAGCTCAAAAGAGATACACAGAGGGAGGCTAGTGTCCCTTCTAGGCAAAAGGCCCAGGTCACTTGGAAAGGGCTTTTGACCCAATGTTTTAGTGAAAAGCAACTATCTAACAAGTTCCCAGAGTGCTGAAGCAGGCCCTCCCTTCATCTAGAGGAGAAACACTACATCTGCCCCTTTTCTCAGGCAGATGTGAGTGTGAGCTGACAGTTACCAGATATATGATTTCTCTCCAAACCTCTTTCTCCAGTAATCAGGCTTGACCTAAATTTCACCATATCTTCATATAAAGTTATCTCTCTGCTCAGAAACCTGCTAGGAAACCCCTGGATGAACCTTCCCAAGTGGCCAGACTGAGCTGCTCCATTAGCCACTGCCTCTGTCTGCTGTGTGTGCCCTAGACTTCCCATCTCCACTACTCTGTCCTGCCAAATGACTTCAAGCACTCTGTGGCTTTCCTTGCTCCTAGCTGACGCTGTTCTCAGTAAATAGCAAATCTCCCTTACAGTTCCTCCTCCATTTAAAAGATTGGCTTATCAGTTCATTCAGGAATTTCTCCATGTTTTATTTCTGTGCTATGTTACATCTGAACCAGTTTGATGAATGCCTTATACCTAATACATACATTATCATGTACATAATTGTGTATCAGTGCTATGGAAAATACACCTAACTATTTAGAACCCATAAAATAGGAACTTTTAAGAGACAGTGCTTTCAACTACTCTCCTCTGCAAATTCATTGACCTCTTATAAGAATGTTTTCTATTACAACTTCCTACAGTGTTGTCTTTGATAGGAATCTTAGAAATCTCTCCTTTCTCACTTTATTTTCTCTTGTCCCTTCAACATTTCTATAAAGTCTTTGTAGCTATAACTCTTGAAAGAAAAAAATGTTTACATCATCATACCTGAAGCTCCCAAGCTTCTCTCCTTCCTGCTGTCAGTGACCAACAACTGCTGTTGTCATTAGTACATAGTTAAGGAGATAACAAAAAGCTAATATGACCAAAGATACCATTTTAGAATCAAGTCTTGAGTCTTCATGACCCATAGAGTACAGTAAAGGATGTAGATGGGGGGCGTATTTAGAAAGGGAAATAAGCTCTAAGGAGGCAAATGTCACCATCCAGTATGTAACCTGGTTAAAAACTACCCAGTGAGGGAGGAAAGAGAAAGACCTAGCACCACGTATGGCTAGTCGTCAGCAGTGGCTGATTTGGGAAAGCGACAGCTCTTTCTGAATTATAGAACAAAGCCACAGGGAGCAATGTGTTCTCTGCTCGGGGACTCCAACCAGGGGTATTTGATGAAGGCACAGCTGTCCACTCTGTTATTGATGTAATGTAGTTATTTGGGGCATCAGAAGGGAGATGGGTTCAAGAAGGTAAACTTTAAAAAAAGGTATCTTTTCTTCTCTGCATACTTTATAGCCTTCCTAATGCTCTCCGACCTCCACTCCTTCACCCCCAACCTGTTCTGCAGTTGCACCTCATACTGAGGTTTAGAACTCAGTAGGCCAAATCTGCCCTTGACCAATTAATGAAGATGCCTGGCTGGTATACACCCCAAAGCTACACATCTCCAACAACAGCATCTCTGGCATTTTGTGAGGGAGATATTTAGAAGCATCACCTCCTTGAACTCTATGAGATTGCCATTCAAGGGTACTCTAAGCCAGCAACAAATTAGTGAGAAAACTACAGTATGTTTTAAGTCAAAGCTTCGGCCCACATAACACATCACATATTCATATTTTACTCATTTCAAAGCAGAATGAGCATTTTGCTTTAGGCAAGATGCAGGCACATGCCCTGAGCTGATTCTTGCCAGTTCTGAGAGTTTTGTTTCCTCTTGCATGCCCATGTCTCTGGGTCTTCTTCTATACTTCCCTTCACTAGGTCTTCATCTATAGTCAAGCTTCCTCTTTTCCATTTTGTAGAAAAAGTGTTTCCAGAAGGCCCAGCACCTTTGCTAAGTGTTTTCTTACCTTTTCAGAAATGTCCATGTTTTCTGGATACCAGTCTGTCTCCTTTCTGATGTTTTACCCCATTTTGATAATAGAACTTTAGTTTGTGTGAATCATGTGTATTTTAGTCACAGGACCTTCCTATGTTAACTCAGTCACAAAGCTACTCTGTTCCCGGATACTGGAGTAGGGAACTTATCTTGCACCAGCCCTCCATATCCAAAGAAGCAGTTTCCACAATTCTCAAAGCCACAATTCTCTACCAATCATTACCTGACCTCCTGTCTTCTTTGACCTTAAATAAGCTAAGAGATTGCTAAAACACACAAGGAGACATCATTTCTTCCATGGAAAGCTTGTGCTCTTGGGAAACAGTGCATTTAGTACAATGGTGAAGTACACAGGGCCCAAGGAGAGAGAGAAAAGAAGAAAGACTAGATTCAGGTGTCAACTTTACCCTTTACTAGCTGTGACTCCCTCATTTTCTCCTTCTGCAAAGTGGGAATAATAACAAAACAATGCACAGACACACACATACACACAGAGTCACACACACAGAGTCACACACACAGAGTCACACACACACACACACACACACACACACACACCCTCACTGGGCTGTTAAGACAATCGAGCTGATAGAGCACATGTGAGAAATTTATCACAGTGCCCAGAACACTGTGAGACCTAGATAAACAGTAGCTGTTAATTGTATGGAACACAAGTTACAGAAACTGAGCACAGGCCGGAACTCCAGCCGACAGCTTGCTTATCAGCTGCTTTGGGGAAATGTAATCTCTCCTTGAGCCTCAGTTTCTTCATTTCTAAATAGAAATTCACAAGGCAGTGTAGGGTGGCTATGAGGTTTAGAAAATACATATAATTTCCTAACACTATACCTGAAGACATTGTTATTTAGTTTTGTCCTTTCTGATTGAGATTTAAATACATTATATTTGTTCCAAGCTAGAGTTCTGCAATAGACATTTGGAAGATGTTGTCAAAGAAATAACAATTGTTATCTCCTCTCTGGTCCATGCAAAGGAAGACAAACATCAGTTTGAAATTTCTCTGAGGAAAGCAACATGGATTAGCTATAATTGCATGCTTTATCTCATGAAGGCATTGTGATGAGTCAGCAGAGTAAGATTTCTTATGAGTATAGAATGCAATAATTAAAATGGGCCTTTGCAGTCAGTCAAGTACAAGGACTCTGGCCTGACATGGGAGGAGGTAGCATGTGAGTCCACATTTTATACATGCAGTGGAAATGCATCATTTATATTAGAAAACTGGAGTCTTTCTGTCAGGTGAGCAGGCTTCAAAAGCTTCCGTTTGTGGCTGTCACTGTGCCTCCTGCTTCTGTGCATGCAGATCTGGCCCTGCTCAGACAGCAGTCCTGACCTAGTGCAAAACCAGCACCCAGGACAAGATGCTCTTCTCCCTCCCCCCAGACTTGGGTCAGAACGAAAGCCCTGCACTTCACTTGTAATTCCAGAATCACAAGTTTCTTGAAGACCCTTTTACAGCTGTGAGCCTCTGGGCAAAGTGATACATGCCACAGCTCCACGTCTTACTCAGGGAGGTCCAAACAAGCCACTTGCACAGACATTCCTCAGCTTTGGGAGCTCACAGACTGCTCATTTTTCAGGACAACAGCTTGTTTTCCCCTGTAAAGAGGTTTTGGTTTTAGAGATGTAAGTGTTGTGTTTTTTCAAACTACTTATTAACAGCCACTTCATTCAAGAAAAGATATTTAATCATTAAGATGTGGAAACACAGATCAGAGTGGGAAAGCTTCCCATACACTTATGTATGAATGCACATAGGTAGACACAGACATTCACATATGCATGAATGTGCATATCATACGGGGGGGGGCAGAGAGGAGAGAGGAGAGAGACACACAGAGAGAGACAGAGAGAGAATAATCTCATGTTACTATTGAAGGGGAAGATGTTACCACGGGAAGCTGAGTACCCACAAAGGTGTACGCCAACTCCCATTCTCCTACAGCTGGCATCTCTGCACCCTCAAGCATCTCCCTTCCATGCCCTGGCAAGAGTGAGCACAGCCTCTTTCAGATCTCGAATCCCCTGGCTACTTGCTCTCCTTAGCCTCTTCCAAGTTAGAAGGGGAAAGCCCTCACCGGAGTCTCTTTCGAGGGTATGTGGTATTCTCACATTGTATCTGAGGTTGAGTTTCCTGTCCCTTCCAGGATCCTGGATCCAGGCTGTTCCATGTTGTCCCTTGAAGTTACATGGATCCCAACTCCCTACCTCGCAACATCCTTTACCTCAGATCATGTCAGGTGACTAAGCATTTGACAGGTAGATACTCATGCAACCAAAGAGGCTCCATCAAAAGAATTTTCTCCAGTATATAAGCTGAACTCTCTTTTGCTCTGTCAACCTGTGACCCTTACTGAGTTCCTATAAGTTGTTGTGCCTGGTGCATGGAATACAAGCACATAAAATCTATTCTCAAGGCAATTGTCTACAATTTATTTCTTCCTGGAGGCCTGGAGAACCTCATGTAATTTTCACAGTGTGCCAGAGACCCAAACCTACAGGTGAAATAGATGTAAGTGCCTCAGGCAGATGATAAAAAGCAACCCCAGAAAATGGAACTAATGCAGGGTGAAGGGCTGCTAGGAATCTTTGCAAGCTGTAATCTGCATGCAAGGACATGTTTTACACAGGTCCTCCTGAGGCTCTTCCATCTTCCTGCATAAATATGACTTTTCCTCCTTCAAAGATGCTTGAAAAAAATTATGTGTATCATCTTTCATTTAAAACTTTTCAACAACAGTAAATCATGCTCATCAAATCAACAGAAAGCAGAGAGAAGGGGTGGGGAGATAGCTCCCAGAGAGGACCAGCAGACAGATTCCTGCCTGGCCCTGCCACCAAGCGAATAATTCCTGGAGCAAATCAGCTCACCCCTCCAGACCTCAGTCTTCCGTTGAACAGCCCCGGCAGCGCACGGTATATCCACTGCGCTTGTCCTCAGAGTTTGCATACACATCAAGCCTCTTAATCATCACTACCATATGAAATACCAAGCATTGTAGCCCATTTTATAGAAAAGGAAACAGAGGCATGGGACAGTAAAACAAATTTGTTCCAAGTTCTGTAACAAGCAAGCAGCAAAGAATTAGAATCTACCCATCCATTCTCTTCCCAGCACCTCCTCTCTTGATCACTAAGATGGTCATCTTCTAGCAGTTGAGATTTAGAGGGCACTAATGACCTCCTCAGCATTTGTTTTATTCACATCTGGAAGTGTAAAATGACTGCTAAGGGCTCATTTTACATATACTTTAGACCAGCTGAGCAATCAAGATTGCATCATCCTGAGACTAAAAATAAGCATTCTCAAAGTCCTCACAGATAATTCAGATACCAGCTGCATCCTGTGGCAACAGTAGAAAACAACAGCATCCACTATACAGCAGCACAGGGTGGTCAGGACCTGACAGTGTCCCAATAAAAGCTGAGGATATGTCTTATTCTCCAAGACCAAGGCCATAGGGTGGTGTTCTCCTCTACCCATATTCAGCAGAGAGCCACCACATCCTCGGCAATGACAGAGTGGAGCCCTCCCCTTGACACTCTCCCTCTAAGACCCTTGGTGGATGTTGGGCCTCTAGTAAAAACTTCATGATATCTGGCTGGCATCAAGGGGATGGCCTTGCACAGCCCTTCAAGCACAGGTGCTTCTGGGTGGAGACTTGCTAATATGATGAGCACTGAGCCCCATCTCAAGCCAGATAAAGAGCAATCTCACCTCACAGCTTCTGCTAACATCTCTCCTCCTTTTCCTGCCCTAACAAAAAGCAGAACCAGTGCACCTGTAGTTCTAGTTCAAGAAGCAGCTGCTTCTTCCCTTGAGACACCTGGTGCGTTCCCAGCACATGCCCTGCACCCACCCTTCCCTCTTTCTGAACAAGCTTCTGATCATCCTGTCTCTGCTGCCATCTCCACCAGCATGCCTTTCCTGATCCTTCTAACCAGACACGATCTGCATTTTTTTTTTGACAGTCCACAGGACTTTTCTTATGCCTTCCTCACAAGTTCTACTCTCAGTGCAGTTTCTTCATATCTAGTCTGTATTTTACTCTTCAAAGAGCTTAGAGCTGTGCCTGGCCCTGATAAATATCTGCTTGATTTTTCAAGTAATCTTACCTCAATAAGTAGACGGCTACAGTCCATCAAAGTAGACAACCAAAGAAGGGATCCTTGGACCTATTATTCTCTTTCTCAAATTGTTCAGTTGTGGAAGAATTTCTTTTTTAAACGAAGTCCTGATTACCAGAGATGATCCCAGAGGTGAGAAGAGGCTTGCTGTAACCATCATGCACACAGATTATTTCCAAAGCAGTTCTGGAGTGCAAATACCCCAAGCCGAGGCCAGCTCACTAGACCTTCAGCAAATCAAGATCCATGCTGCAGCTGCTGCTTTACCCCAGCTCCAAAGTGTCCAGAAGGATGTGAGCAGAGCAACCAGCGCTAGGGCATGTCCACGCTCTATCAGGTATTCATTCACCTTGCCAGGTAGAAATGTAACCCAGGTAAGAGCAGCTGCTGTGCTTTGTCACCCACCTGCACTGCTTTAACTTCCTTAGACAACCAAGAGTGTTATTAAGAATTTCAACATTTATGGTTACAGAAAAGGAAAACTTTTCCTCTAAAGGCAACAAAGTTGGTGAATGTGAAAATGCTCCCAGGATTTTCAAGACTCAGAGTTTCTTTTACAAATATCCTGTGTGCTAGTCTGTGAGGTGGCTGAAAACACTGCTAGTATTTGGTGACAGTGTTTTTGATAGCTGAATATATAGATCTGGAGGGTAGGAACCAAGAAAACTGTGTGAGGCATTGCTTTGAATGTTAAGTCCTGTGAGGATGGAGCCTGAGAGCACGGTGCTGCACACACAGGCAAACATGGATCACCTTTGGGCTTAGGAATGAGCTGCCAGCAAAAGATACCCGATGTTCACTTGATCAAGTCAGGTGTTACTGAACGGCAAAGGGGGCCTCCTTCTTCACCAAAGAACACTGTTCGAGAACCTTAGCAAGTAATCCTTCTAACAAGTGGGTAGATTTTTCTTGCCCTAATTGTTCCTCTGTGACTTTTTAATGTATTTCTGTTTATGTACCATGCCTCTTTGGTTGGCCAGAAGCCTTGGATCTGGGAAGGTAAATGGAGCTCAAACACTGAGTCCATGTTAAGGATGAAAGTCACAGACCTACCTGGTGCATTGAGAATCAATAGGATACCACCCAGAGTTTCTTTCTCACACTCTTCCTCATCCAATAGAAGCTTGTGCCTTGCAGGTTTCAGAGCTAGAAGGTCCAGCACGAGAGAGTGACACTGTGGATATCAGGACTCTATGAGAAGAGTAGGACAGAGAACAGAAGATAATTGCAGAGAAACAGTTTCATTCCATAAAATGCTAGATGGCACAGTATTAAAAGCAGCAATTATAATTAGTAGTTGTGGATAAGGGATAGCACTTCCTCTGGTCCACTTTTTCTAAAGCAGACTTCTGAAGGGGGTACCCTATTGCCCCTTTACCTCCAACAGACTAATCAGGGAGCAAAACTACTCACTCCTTCACCAGGTTCATTTTCCAAGCATTTTATCAACTTGACACTAGTTCTCAATTTCTAAGCCTTTCTTTTTGTCTGAATATTTTATAGTCCTGGCATAATGATTTTAGTTAGAAGCCTACTTTAGAATGGGTATAAGAGGGCTAACAGTACATTAACATGCCTACTATCAATCAGAAAATTGCAGATCAGCTCCTTGAATGATATGTTGCTCAGCACATTAAATCCTTGAATTCAGCAAAAATATATAAACACTTTCACTCCTGAAGTTATGAAAGATAGGTGGAGTAAATGGACAGTTAGGAGGATAATCCATTTAGAATGGTTTAAGGGGAACAATAATGGATTGCTACATTTTCCTTTTTTCTGGTGTAGAAACTAAGTGCCGATGCTGTCATTTTAGTATGAAAGAAATGGCAAGGAGTAACCAATCAAAAATAACTTTCTCAGTCTTTGCTTATTGCTGCTGGTGCTTGAGCTCCTGCTATGCCCACATTGCCTTGACAGAGAGCCAATAGATATTTACCAACTGATATCGCTAGAACAGGTGAAGAACAAATTACTCTCCTTTTTCTTAGGCATCAGGGGACTCAGTTTTCCATTTACGCTGGTGCCAACTCTATGCACTAGTTACTATAGATTTCAAAGTTTATTGCTAATCTTCTTTGCTACTCCCAACATTCTAACACCCATGTAGTGCTCCTGGATGACTCTCCTCCACCATGAAATAGAGCACACTTTCCTCTAGACTCTAAAGAGTCTGTAAGAGAAAGCAAGAAAACCTGAAGAACTGAGGACTGACAGGTCCTATCTCTTCTGTCCCATGTTCTCTGGTCCCCTCAAGGGCTGTACAAAAGAAAGCAACTGTTTGGTCTAAAGCCTGTCTTTTAGAAAAAGTGTGATGGCCCTCTTTTTGGCAATAGGGATTCTTTATATAAAAATAAAAATGAAAAACAAAACATAAGCTCCCTTCCTTTATAACTTGGAATTTTAAAGTGTAGGTTTATGTTTTGAACTTATGATAATTATACTTTTCTGCTCTTACAAATGAAATTTGAACACATAAACCCATAAGTTTAGTACACATTGTAATGAGTAATTGTGTGTATAGTTTATATTCCATGTGTTGTAGTTGAAAAAGCAGTATCAACTTTCCTCCTTGAAGATTTTAACACAGACTAGCATTCCTCCACAACACATACCATCTTCTCCAAGAAGAAATACTATTTCAGAAATGGATATAGAGTAGACTCTTCATACACATGTTTACAACATATGCTTGATATTGATATGCCAAATGGCCTCTTAAAGAGTATCAAGACACAGTTGTCAAATGTGATATTAGTTAACATGCATCAACAATTTGAGACCATGAACACAACGGTTAGCGTTCTGTGTTTTCCTTTCTTGTACAATTATATGTTTATATCTAAGTTTTGGAAACTGTCAATATACTAGTTTCCTATCTCAATCTTCATTAAATATATTATTCAAATATTAAATTTACTAATTGTAACTATACAAAATACTATGTAGTACTGAGATATGAAAACATAGTCCCTGCTTTCAGAGAACTTAAAATCCAGTGAGAATGCTAAAATTTGCAAACAGTTTCTCAATGTTCTATTTTATATAGATTTTAAAATTTCACATAATGAACATACAGGAGTAAAAAGGCATTATGATTGATTTAGGTAAGTTGTATGAATATTATTTCCCAAACAGTATGGAAAAGCCCAACTGCCTGCACTCCTAAAAAATCCTCCAGCTTTCTGGGCTGTCATGGTGACTGAAATTCTACTATGCTCTGCAAATTTACTTCTTTAGGGAAGTAGGATTCCACTTCTCCCCTGTGTCAGTGGGCACATTTAAGTATAGGCATTTAAAACATTAGAATCATTTAAATATGTTTATGGTAGGTGTTTTTTGCAATCTGTTTTAAGAATTAGCCGTAGATGACTTAAGATGTTGTCATGATATCTGTCAAATCATTTCTCCTGTGAAAGGTCACCGAAAGGAATGATGCACAGGTGGGAGGGAGAATTACAAAAAACAAGCCCCATCTCTCACAGTCTGTGGAAACCTGATGTAGTAATGAAATCAGTGGTACCAAGAGTCAAAAGTGGAGAAAGGGTTGACTCCTCAGTTATCCCCGCACCTAAAAGTCAGTCAGTAGGTAAGCTTATAGAAGTAGATGATGGTGATAAAGGCAAAGAGAAAAACTGAGAATTCCCATAAATTCTGTGTTATCAATGACTAATCACACAGTAGCTAAATTCACAACAGGAGCAAGCCTTTATAAACTGTGCATTAAAGCTCTGTTTGGTTATAATGCAGGAA